>NW_024037458.1:623252-813802 GCF_015832195.1 Motacilla alba alba
GCCTTTTGTGGCCATCTGTCTGCTGGATTTCCACGAATATAAAGATGCGACGCAGGGACAAGCTGCCACCTGTGCCGACTCCGGCTACGTTGAGAGTGCCCATGGAGCTCTGGAAACTGACCAGGACCGTGGGTTTGTGGGTTTTGTTTCCCGGGGAAGAAGCGTTTCTCTGTATCATGTCGGCCCTCGGCCCTTAGGGGCAGGCTGCATGCTGGATTTCCACGAAGATCAAGGTGCCGCCCAGGGACAAGCTGCCACCCGTGCCAACTCGGGCTTCTTTGAGAGTGCCCATGGAGCTCTGCAGACTGAGACCAGGAATGTGGGCTGGTGGCTTTTGTTTCCCCGGGCATAAGCCTTTGTCAGTACCAGGTAGGACCTTGGTCCTCAGGGGCAGGCTGCCGGCTGGATTTCCATGAATCTGAAGATGCCGCCCAGGGACAAGCTACCACCTGTGCCAACTCGGGCTGCTTTGAGAGTGCCCATGGAGCTCTGGAAACTGAGACCAGGAACGTGGGGTTGTGGGTTTTGTTTTCCCAGGCAGAAGACTCTGTCAGTACTAGGTGAGCCCCTGTTCCTTATGGTTAGGCTGCTTGCTGGATTTCCACGAATATCAAGATGCCGCCCAGGGACAAGCTGCCACCTGTGCCAACTCGGGCTGCTTTGAGAGTGCCCATCGATCTCTGCAGATTGAGACCAGAAATGTGGGGTGGTGGGTTTTGTTTCCCCGGGCAGAAGCCTTTGTCAGTACCAAGTATGGCCTTGTTCCTCTGGGGCCGGCTGCATGCTGAATTTCCACGAATATCAAGATGCCGCCCAGGGACAAGCTGCCACCCGTGCCAACTCAGGCTGCTTTGAGAGTGCCCATGGATCTCTGTAAACTGAGACCAGGAACGTGGGGTGGTGGATTTTGTTTCCCCGGGCAGAATCATTTGCAGCACCAGGTAGGCCCTCGGCCAATCGCGGCCCTTTGTCCGCTGTATTTCCACGAATATCAAGATGCCGCCCAGGGACAATCTGCCACCTGTGCCAACTCGGGCTGCTTTGAGAGTGCCCATGGAGCTCTGGAAACTGAGACCAGGAACGTGGGCTGGTGGGTTTTGTTTCCCCGGGCAGAAGCCTTTGTCAGTACCAGGTAGGGCTTTGTTCCTCATTTGCAGGCTGCCTGCTGAATTTCCACGAATCTCAAGATGCCGCCCAGGGACAAGCGGCCGCCTGTGCCAGCTCGGGCTGCCTTGAGAGTGCCCACAGGGTTCTGTAAGTTGAGTCCAGGAATGTGGGCTGGTTGGTTTTGTGTTCCCAGGCCTAAGCATTTGTCAGTACCAGGAAGGGCCTTGTTCCTTCGGGTCTGGCTGCCTGCTGGATTTCCACGAATATCGAGATGCGGCCCAGGGACAAGCTGCTACCTGTGCCAACTCGGGCTGCTTTGCGAGTGCCCAAGGAGCTCTGCAAACTGATACCAGGAACGTGGGCTGGTGGCTTTTGTTTCCCCGGGCAGAAGCCATTCTCTGTAGGATGTCGGCCCTCGGCCTTTTGTGGCCATCTGTCTGCTGGATTTCCACGAATATAAAGATGCGACGCAGGGACAAGCTGCCACCTGTGCCGACTCCGGCTACGTTGAGAGTGCCCATGGAGCTCTGGAAACTGACCAGGAAAGTGGGCTGGTGTGTTGTGTTTCCCGGGGCAGAAGCCTTTCTCTGTACCATGTCGGCCCTCGGCCCTTAGGGGCCTGATGCCTCCTGGATTTCCACGAATATCAAGGTGCCGCCCAGGGACAAGCTGCCACCTGCACCAACTCGGGCTGCTTTGAGAGTGCCCATGGATCTCTGCAGACTGAGACCAGGAATATGGGCTGGTGGCTTTTGTTTCCCGAGGACGAAGCTTTTGTCAGTACAAGGTAGGCCCTTGACCTTTTTTTTGGCCGGCTGCATGCTGGATTTCCACGAATCTGAAGATGCCGCCCAGGGACAGGCTGCCACCTGTGCCAACTCGGGCTGCTTTGAGAGTTCCCACGGAGCTCTGTAAACTGAGACTAGGAATGTGGGCTGGTGGGTTTTGTTTTCCTGGGCAGAAGGCTTTGTCAGTACCAGGTAAGGCCTTGTTTCTCATGGTCCGGACGCTTGCTGGATTTCCACGAATATCAAGGTGCCGCCCAGCGACAAGCTGCCACCTGTGCCAACTCGGGCTGCTTTGAGAGTGCCCATGGAGCTCTGGAAACTGAGACCAGGAACGTGGGCTGGTGGGTTTTGTTTACCCAGTCAGAAGCCTTTCTCTGTATCATTTCGGCCCTCGGCCCTTCGGGGCCGGCAGCCTTCCGGATTTCCACGAATATCAAGGTGCCGCCCAGGGACAAGCTGCCACCTGTGCCAACTCGGGCTACTTTGAGTGTGCCTATGGATCTCTGCAAACTGAGACCAGGAATGTGGGGTGGTGGGTTTTGTCTCCTTGGGCAGAAGCATTTGCAGGACCAGGTAGGCCCTCGGCCCTTCGGGGCAGTCTGCCTACTGGATTTCCACGAATATCGAGATGCTGCCCAGGGAGAAGCTGCTACATGTGCCAACTCGGGCTGCTTTGAGTGTGCCCATGGAGCTCTGCAAACTGAGACCAGGAACGTGGGCTGGTGGGTTTTGTTTCCCCGGGCAGAAGCCTTTCTGTGTACCATGTCGGCCCCCGCCCCTTCGGGGCCGACTGCCTGCTGGATTTCCACGAATATCAAGGTGCCGCCCAGGGACAAGCTGCCACCCGTGCCAACTCAGGCTGCTTTGAGAGTGCCCATGGATCTCTGCAAACTGAGACCAGGAACGTGGGCTGGTGGGTTTTGTCTCCTTGGGCAGAAGCATTTGCAGTACCAGGTAGGCCCTCGGCCCTTTGGGTCCGTCTGCCTGCTGGATTTCCACGAATATCAAGATGCGGCCCAGGGACAAGATGCCACCTGTGCCAACTCGGGCTGCTTTGAGAGTGCCCACAGAGCTCTGGAATCTGAGACCAGGAACGTGGGCTGCTGGGTATTTTTTCCCCGGGCAGAAGCCTTTGTCAGTACTAGGTAGGCCCCTGTTCCTTATGGTTAGGCTGCTTGCTGGATTTCCACGAATATCAAGATGCCGCCCAGGGACAAGCTGCTACCTGTGCCAACTCGGGCTGCTTTGAGAGTGCCCATCGATCTCTGCAGACTGAGACCAGAATTTTGGGCTGGTGGGTTTTGTCTCCCCGGGCAGAAGCATTTGCAGTACCAGGTAGGCACTCGGCCCATCGCGGCCGGTTGTCCGCTGGATTTCCACGAATATCAAGGTGCCGCCCAGGGACAAGCATCTACCCGTGCCAACTCGGGCTGCTTTGAGAGTGCCCATGGATCTCTGCAGACTGAAACCATGAACGTGGGCTGGTGGGTTTTGTTTCCCCGGGCAGAAGCCTTTGTCAGTACCAGGTAGGGCCTTGTTCCTCAGCGGCAGGCTGCCTGCTGGATTTCCACGAGTATCAAGATGCTGCCCAGGGACAAGCTGCCACCCGTGCCAACTCGGGCTGCTTTGAGAGTGCCCATGGAGCTCTGCAAACTGTGAACTGGAACGTTGGCTGGTGGGTTTTGTTTTCCAAGGCATGAGCCTTTGTCATTACCAGGTAGGGCCTTCTTCCTCATTGGGAGGCTGCTTGCTGGATTTCCACGAATATCAAAATGCCGCCCAGGGAAAAACTGCCACCCGTGCCAACTCGGGCTACTTTGAGAGTGCCCACAGAGCTCTGTAAACTGAGACCAGGAACGTGGGCTGGTGGGTTTTGTTTCCCTGGGCAGAAGCCTTTGTCAGTACCTGGTAGGCCATCGGGCTTTTGTGGCCATCTGTCTGCTGGATTTCCACGAATATCAAGGTGCCGCCCAGGGACAAGCTGCCACCTGTGCCAACTCGGGCTGCCTTGAGAGTTCCCACGGAGCTCTGGAAACTGAGACCAGGAACGTGGGGTTGTGGGTTTTGTTTTCCCAGGCAGAAGCCTTTGTCAGTACCAGGTAGGGCCTTGTTCCTCAGGGGCAGGCTGCCGGCTGGATTTCCACGAATATCAACATGCCGTCCAGGGACAAGCTGCCACCTGTGCCAACTCGGGCTGCTTTGAGAGTGCCCATCGATCTCTGCAGATTGAGACTAGAAATGTGGGATTGTGGGTTTTGTTTTGCCAGGCAGAAGCCTTTGTAAGTACCAAGTAGGGCCTTGTTCCTCAGGGGCAGGCTGCCTGCTGGATTTCCACGAATATCAAGATGCCGCCCAGGGACAAGGTGCCACCTGTGCCAACTCGGGCTGCTTTGAGAGTGCCCATGGAGATCTGCAAACTGAGACCAGGAATGTGGGATTGTGGGTTTTGTTTTCTTTAGGCAGAAGCCTTTGTCAGTACCAAGTAGGGCCTTGGTGCTCTGGGGCCGGCTGCCTGCTGTATTTCTACGAATATCAATATGCCACCCAGGGACAAGCTGCCACCAGTGCCAACTCGGGCTGCTTTGAGAGTGCCCATGGAGCTCTGTAAACTGAGACCTGGAACGTGGGGTGGTGGGTTTGTTTCCCCGGGCAGAAGGCTTTGTCAGTACTAGGTAGGCCCCTGTTCCTTATGGTTAGGCTGCTTGCTGGATTTCCACGAATATCAAGATGCCGCCCAGGGACAAGCGGCCGCCTGTGCCAGCTCGGGCTACTTTGAGAGTGCCCACAGAGTTCTGTAAACTGAGTCCAGGAACGTGGGCTGGTGGGTTTTGTGTTCCCAGGCCTAAGCATTTGTCAGTACCAGGAAGGGCCTTGTTCCTTAGGGGCAGTCTGCCTGCTGGATTTCCACGAATATCAAGGTGCCGCCCAGTGACAACCTGCCACCTCTGCCAACTCGGGCTGCTTTGAGAGTGCCCATGGATCTCTGCAAACAGAGACATGGAACGTGGGGTGGTGGGTTTTGTCTCCTTGGGCAGCAGCATTTGCAGGACCAGGTGGGACTTCGGCCCTTCGGGTCCGGCTGCCTGCTTGATTTCCACGAATATCGAGATGCGGCCCAGGGACAAGCTGCTACCTGTGCCAACTCGGGCTGCTTTGCGAGTGCCCAAGGAGCTCTGCAAACTGATACCAGGAACGTGGGCTGGTGGCTTTTGTTTCCCCGGGCAGAAGCCATTCTCTGTAGGATGTCGGCCCTCGGCCTTTTGTGGCCATCTGTCTGCTGGATTTCCACGAATATAAAGATGCGACGCAGGGACAAGCTGCCACCTGTGCCGACGCGGGCTTCGTTGAGAGTGCCCATGGAGCTCTGGAAACTGACCAGGACCGTGGGTTTGTGGGTTTTGTTTCCCGGGGAAGAAGCCTTTCTCTGTATCATGTCGGCCCTCGGCCCTTCGGGGCCCGCTGCATGCTGGATTTCCATGAAGATCAAGGTGCCGCCCAGGGACAAGCTGCCACCCGTGCCAACTCGGGCTGCTTTGAGAGTGCCCATGGAGCTCTGCAGACTGAGACCAGGAATGTGGGCTGGTGGCTTTTGTTTCCCCGGGCATAAGCCTTTGTCAGTACCAGGTAGGGCCTTGTTCCTCAGGGGCAGGCTGCCGGCTGGATTTCCATGAATCTGAAGATGCCGCCCAGGGACAAGCTACCACCTGTGCCAAATCGGGCTGCTTTGATAGTGCCCATGGAGCTCTGGAAAGTGAGACCAGGAACGTGGGGTTGTGGGTTTTGTTTTCCCAGGCAGAAGCCTTTGTCAGTACTAGGTAGGCCCCTGTTCCTTATGGTTAGGCTGCTTGCTGGATTTCCACGAATATCAAGATGCCGCCCAGGGACAAGCTGCCACCTGTGCCAACTCGGACTTCTTTGAGAGTGCCCATGGATCTCTGTAAACTGAGACCAGGAACGTGGGGTGGTGGATTTTGTTTCCCCGGGCAGAATCATTTGCAGCACCAGGTAGGCCCTCGGCCCATCGCGGCCCTTTGTCTGCTGTATTTCCACGAATATCAAGATGCCGCCCAGGGACAATCTGCCACCTGTGCCAACTTGGGCAGCTTTGAGACTGCCCATGGAGCTCTGGAAACTGAGACCAGGAACGTGGGGTGGTGGCTTTTGTTTCCCCAGGCAGAAGCCTTTGTCTGTACCAGGTAGGGCCTTGTTCCGCAGGGGCAGGCTGCCGGCTGGATTTCCACGAATATCAACATGCCGCCCAGGGACAAGCTGCCACCTGTGCCAACTCGGGCTGCTTTGAGAGTGCCCATGGAGCTGTGCAAACTGAGACCAGGAACGTGGGGTTGTGGGTTTTGTTTCCCGGGGTAGAAAACTTTCCTTGTACCATGTCTGCCCTCGGCCCTTCGGGGCCGGCTGCCTGCTGGATCTCCATGAATATCAAGGTGCCGCCCAGGGACAGAAGCCTTTGTCAGTACTAGGTAGGCCCCTGTTCCTTATGGTTAGGCTGCTTGCTGGATTTCCACGAATATCAAGATGCCGCCCAGGGACAAGCTGCTACCTGTGCCAACTCGGGCTGCTTTGAGAGTGCCCATGGATCTCTGCAGACTGAGACCAGAATTGTGGGCTGGTGGGTTTTGTCTCCCCGGGCAGAAGCATTTGCAGTACCAGGTAGGCACTCGGCCCATCGCGGCTGGTTGTCCGCTGGATTTCCACGAATATCAAGGTGCCGCCCAGGGACAAGCTGCCACCTTAGCCAACTCGGGCTGCTTTGCGAGTGGCCATGGATCTCTGCAGACTGAAACCAGGAACGTGGGGTGGTGGCTTTTGTTTCCCCGGGCAGAAGGCTTTGTCAGTACCAGGTAGGGCCTTGTTCCTCAGCGGCAGGCTGCCCGCTGGATTTCCACGAATATCAAGATGCCGCCCAGGGACAAGGTGCCACCTGTGCCAACTCGGGCTGCTTTGAGAGTGCCCATGGAGCTCTGCAAACTGAGACCAGGAATGTGGGATTGTGGGTTTTGTTTTCTTTAGGCAGAAGCCTTTGTCAGTACCAGGTAGGCCCTTGTTCCTCATTGGCAGGCTGCTTGCTGGATTTCCATGAATATCAAAATGCCGCCCAGGGACAAGCTGCCACCCGTGCCAACTCGGGCTACATTGTGAGTGCCCATGGAGCTCTGGAAACTGAGACCAGGAACGTGGGCTGGTGGGTTTTGTCTCCTTGGGCAGAAGCATTTGCAGTATAAGGTAGGCCCTCCGCCCTTTGGGTCCAGCTGCCTCCTGGATTTCCACGAATATCGAGATGTGGCCCAGGGACAAGCTGCTACCTGTGCCAATTTGGGCTGCTTTGCGAGTGCCCATGGAGCTCTGCAAACTGATACCAGGAACGTGGGCTGGTGTGTTGTGTTTCCCTGGGCAGAAGCCTTTCTGTGTACCATGTCGGCCCTCTCCCCTTCGGGGCCTGCTGCCTCCTGGATTTCCACGAATATCAAGGTGCCGCCCAGGGACAAGCTGCCACCTGCACCAACTCGGGCTGCTTTGAGAGTGCCCATGGATCTCTGCAGACTGAGACCAGGAATGTGGGCTGGTGGCTTTTGTTTCCCTAGGACGAAGCTTTTGTCAGTACCAGGTAGGCCCTTGACCTTTTTTTTGGCCGGCTGCATGCTGGATTTCCACGAATCTGAAGATGCCGCCCAGGGACAAGCTGCCACGAGTGCCAACTCGGGCTGCTTTGAGAGTTCCCACTGAGCTCTGTAAACTGAGACTAGGAATGTGGGCTGGTGGGTTTTGTTTCCCTGGGCTGAAGGCTTTGTCAGTACCAGGTAAGGCCTTGTTTCTCATGTTCCGGACGCTTGCTGGATTTCCACGAATATCAAGGTGCCGCCCAGGGACAAGCTGCCACCTGTGCCAACTCGGGCTGCTTTCAGAGTGCCCATGGAGCTCTGGAAACTGAGACCAGGAACGTGGGCTGGTGGGTTTTGTTTACCCAGTCAGAAGCCTTTCTCTGTATCATTTCGGCCCTCGGCCCTTCGGGGCCAGCAGCCTTCCGGATTTCCACGAAGATCAAGGTGCCTCCCAGGGACAAGCTGCCACCTGTGCCAACTCGGGCTACTTTGAGTGTGCCTATGGATCTCTGCAAACTGAGACCAGGAATGTGGGGTGGTGGGTTTTGTCTCCTTGGGCAGAAGCATTTGCAGGACCAGGTAGGCCCTCGGCCCTTCGGGGCAGTCTGCCTACTGGATTTCCACGAATATCGAGATGCTGCCCAGGGAGAAGCTGCTACATGTGCCAACTCGGGCTGCTTTGAGAGTGCCCATGGAGCTCTGCAAACTGAGACCAGGAACGTGGGCTGGTGGGTTTTGTTTCCCCGGGCAGAAGCCTTTCTGTGTACCATGTCGGCCCCCGCCCCTTCGGGGCCGACTGCCTGCTGGATTTCCACGAATATCAAGATGCCGCCCAGGGACAAGCTGCCACCCGTGCCAACTCAGGCTGCTTTGAGAGTGCCCATGGATCTCTGCAAACTGAGACCAGGAACGTGGGCTGGTGGGTTTTGTCTCCTTGGGCAGAAGCATTTGCAGTACCAGGTAGGCCCTCGGCCCTTTGGGTCCGTCTGCCTGCTGGATTTCCACGAATATCAAGATGCGGCCCAGGGACAAGATGCCACCTGTGCCAACTCGGGCTGCTTTGAGACTGCACACAGAGCTCTGGAATCTGAGACCAGGAAGGTGGGCTGCTGGGTATTTTTTCCCCGGGCAGAAGCCTTTGTCAGTACTAGGTAGGCCCCTGTTCCTTATGGTTAGGCTGCTTGCTGGATTTCCACGAATATCAAGGTGCCGCCCAGGGTCAAGCTGCCACCCGTGCCAACTCGGGCTGCTTTGAGAGTGCCCATGGATCTCTGCAGACTGAAACCAGGAACGTGGGGTGGTGGCTTTTGTTTCCACGGGCAGAAGCCTTTGTCAGTACCAGGTAGGGCCTTGTTCCTCAGGGGCAGGCTGCCTGCTGGATTTCCACGAGTATCAAGATGCCGCCCAGGGACAAGCTGCCCCCCGTGCATACTCGGGCTGCTTTGAGAGTGCCCATGGAGCTCTGCAAACTGTGAACTGGAACGTGGGCTGGTGGGTTTTGTTTTCCCAGGCATGAGCCTTTGTCATTACCAGGTAGGCCCTTCTTCCTCATTGGGAGGCTGCTTGCTGGATTTCCACGAATATCAAAATGCCGCCCAGGGAAAAACTGCCACCCGTGCCAACTCGGGCTACTTTGAGAGTGCCCACAGAGCTCTGTAAACTGAGACCAGGACCGTGGGCTGGTGGGTTTTGTTTCCCTGGGCAGAAGCCTTTGTCAGTACCTGGTAGGCCATCGGGCTTTTGTGGCCATCTGTCTGCTGGTTTTCCACGAATATCAAGGTGCCGCCCAGGGACAAGCTGCCACCCGTGCCAACTCGGGCTGCTTTGAGAGTTCCCACGGAGCTCTGCAAACTGAGACCAGGAATGTGGGGTTGTGGGTTTTGTTTTCCCAGGCAGAAGCCTTTGTCAGTACCAGGTAGGGCCTTGTTCCTCATTGGCAGGCTGCTTGCTGGATTTCCACGAATATCAAAATGCCGCCCAGGGACAAGCTGCCACCTGTGCCAACTCGGGCTACTTTGTGAGTGCCCATGGAGCTCTGGAAACTGAGACCAGGAACGTGGGCTGGTGGGTTTTGTTTTTCCGGGAAGAAGCATTTGCAGGATGAGGTTGGCCCTCGGCCCTTCGGGGCCGGCAGCCTTCTGGATTTCCACGAAGATCAAGGTGCCGCCCAGGGACAAGCTGCCACCAGTGCCAAGTCGGGCTACTTTGAGAGTGCCCATGGAGCTCTGCAAACTGAGACCAGGAACGTGGGCTGGTGGGTTTTGTTTCACCGAGCAGAAGCCTTTGTCCGTACCAGGTAGGGCCTTGTTCCTCAGGGGCAGGCTGCCGGCTGGATATCCACGAATATCAACATGCCGCCCGGGGACAAGCTGCCACCTGTGCCAACTCAGGCTGCTTTGAGAGTGCCCATCGATCTCTGCAGATTGAGACCAGAAATGTGGGCTGGTGGGTTTTGTTTCCCCCGGCAGAAGTATTTGCAGTACCTGGTAGGCCCTCGGCCCATTGCGGATGTTTGTCCGCTGGATTTCCACGAATATCAAGATGCCGCCCAGGGACAAGCTGCCACCTTTGCCAACTCGGGCTGCTTTGAGAGTGCCCATGGAGCTCTGCAAACTGAGACCAGGAATGTGGGATTGTGGGTTTTGTTTTGCCAGGCAGAAGCCTTTGTAAGTACCAAGTAGGGCCTTGTTCCTCATTGGCAGGCTGCTTGCTGGATTTCCACAAATATCAAGATGCCGCCCAGGGACAAGCTGCCACCCGTACCAACTCGGGCTGCTTTGAGAGTGCCCATGGAGCTCTGCAAACTGAGACCAGGAACGTGGGCTGGTGGGTTTTGTTTCCCCGGGCAGAAGCCTTTGTCAGTACCAGGTAGGGCTTTGTTCCTCATTTGCAGGCTGCCTGCTGAATTTCCACGAATCTCAAGATGCCGCCCAGGGACAAGCGGCCGCCTGTGCCAGCTCGGGCTGCCTTGAGAGTGCCCACAGGGTTCTGTAAGTTGAGTCCAGGAATGTGGGCTGGTTGGTTTTGTGTTCCCAGGCCTAAGCATTTGTCAGTACCAGGAAGGGCCTTGTTCCATCGGGTCCGGCTGCCTGCTGGATTTCCACGAATATCGAGATGCGGCCCAGGGACAAGCTGCTACCTGTGCCAACTCGGGCTGCTTTGCGAGTGCCCAAGGAGCTCTGCAAACTGATACCAGGAACGTGGGCTGGTGGGTTTTGTTTCCCCGGGCAGAAGCCTTTCTCTGTAGGATGTCGGCCCTCGGCCTTTTGTGGCCATCTGTCTGCTGGATTTCCACGAATATAAAGATGCGACGCAGGGACAAGCTGCCACCTGTGCTGACTCCGGCTACGTTGAGAGTGCCCATGGAGCTCTGGAAACTGACCAGGACCGTGGGTTTGTGGGTTTTGTTTCCCGGGGAAGAAGCGTTTCTCTGTATCATGTCGGCCCTCGGCCCTTAGGGGCAGGCTGCATGCTGGATTTCCACGAAGATCAAGGTGCCGCCCAGGGACAAGCTGCCACCCGTGCCAACTCGGGCTTCTTTGAGAGTGCCCATGGAGCTCTGCAGACTGAGACCAGGAATGTGGGCTGGTGGCTTTTGTTTCCCCGGGCATAAGCCTTTGTCAGTACCAGGTAAGGCCTTGGTCCTCAGGGGCAGGCTGCCGGCTGGATTTCCATGAATCTGAAGATGCCGCCCAGGGACAAGCTACCACCTGTGCCAACTCGGGCTGCTTTGAGAGTGCCCATGGAGCTCTGGAAACTGAGACCAGGAACGTGGGGTTGTGGGTTTTGTTTTCCCAGGCAGAAGACTCTGTCAGTACTAGGTGAGCCCCTGTTCCTTATGGTTAGGCTGCTTGCTGGATTTCCACAAATATCAAGATGCCGCCCGGGGACAAGCTGCCACCTGTGCCAACTCGGGCTGCTTTGAGAGTGCCCATCGATCTCTGCAGATTGAGACCAGAAATGTGGGGTGGTGGGTTTTGTTTCCCCGGGCAGAAGCCTTTGTCAGTACCAAGTATGGCCTTGTTCCTCTGGGGCCGGCTGCATGCTGAATTTCCACGAATATCAAGATGCCGCCCAGGGACAAGCTGCCACCTGTGCCAACTCAGGCTGCTTTGAGAGTGCCCATGGATCTCTGTAAACTGAGACCAGGAACGTGGGGTGGTGGATTTTGTTTCCCCGGGCAGAATCATTTGCAGCACCAGGTAGGCCCTCGGCCAATCGCGGCCCTTTGTCCGCTGTATTTCCACGAATGTCAAGATGCCGCCCAGTGACAATCTGCCACCTGTGCCAACTCGGGCTGCTTTGAGAGTGCCCATGGAGCTCTGCAAACTGAGACCAGGAACGTGGGCTGGTGGGTTTTGTTTCCCGGGGTAGAAAACTTTCCCTGTTTCATGTCAGGCATCGGCCCTTCGGGGCCGGCTGCCTGCTGGATCTCCATGAATATCAAGGTGCCGCCCAGGGACAGAAGCCTTTGTCAGTACTAGGTAGGCCCCTGTTCCTTATGGTTAGGCTGCTTGCTGGATTTCCACGAATATCAAGATGCCGCCCAGGGACAAACTGCCACCTGTGCCAACTCGGGCTGCTTTGAGTGTGCCCATGGAGCTCTGCAAACTGAGACCAGGAATGTGGGATTGTGGGTTTTGTTTTCTTTAGGCAGAAGCCTTTCTCAGTACCAAGTAGGGCCGTGGTGCTCTGGGGCCGGCTGCCTGCTGTATTTCTACGAATATCAATATGCCACCCAGGGACAAGCTGCCACCAGTGCCAACTCGGGCTGCTTTGAGAGTGCCCATGGAGCTCTGTAAACTGAGACCTGGAACGTGGGGTGGTGGGTTTGTTTCCCCGGGCAGAAGGCTTTGTCAGTACTAGGTAGGCCCCTGTTTCTTATGGTTAGGCTGCTTGCTGGATTTCCACGAATATCAAGATGCCGCCCAGGGACAAGCTGCCACCTGTGCCAACTCAGGCTGCTTTGAGAGTGCCCATGGATCTCTGGAAACTGAGACCAGGAACGTGGGGTGGTGGGTTTTATTTCCCCGGGCAGAAGCCTTTGTCATTACCAGGTATGGCCTTGTTCCTCAGGGGCAGGCTGCCGGCTGGATTTCCACGAATATCAAGATGCCGCCCAGGGACAAGCTGCCACCCGTGCCAACTCGGGCTGCTTTGAGAGTGCCCATGGAGCTCTGCAAACTGAGACCAGGAACGTGGGCTGGTGGGTTTTGTCTCCTTGGGCAGAAGCATTTGCAGTACCAGGTAGGCCCTCGGCCCTTTGGTTCCGTCTGCCTGCTGGATTTCCACGAATATCAAGATGCGGCCCAGGGACAAGATGCCACCTGTGCCAACTCGGGCTACTTTGTGAGTGCCCATGGAGCTCTGGAAACTGAGACCAGGAACGTGGGCTGGTGGGTTTTGTTTCCCCGGGAAGAAGCATTTGCAGGATGAGGTTGGCCCTCGGCCCTTGTGGGCCGGCAGCCTTCTGGATTTCCACGAAGATCAAGGTGCCGCCCAGGGACAAGCTGCCACCAGTGCCAACTCGGGCTACTTTGAGAGTGCCCATGGATCTCTGCAAACTGAGACCAGGAACGTGGGCTGGTGGGTTTTGTTTCACCGAGCAGAAGCCTTTGTCAGTACCAGGTAGGGCCTTGTTCCTCAGGGGCAGGCTGCCGGCTGGATTTCCACGAATATCAACATGCCGCCCGGGGACAAGCTGCCACCTGTGCCAACTCAGGCTGCTTTGAGAGTGCCCATCGATCTCTGCAGATTGAGACCAGAAATGTGGGCTGGTGGGTTTTGTTTCCCCCGGCAGAAGTATTTGCAGTACCTGGTAGGCCCACGGCCCATTGTGTATGTTTGTCCGCTGGATTTCCACGAATATCAAGATGCCGCCCAGGGACAAGCTGCCACCTTTGCCAACTCGGGCTGCTTTGCGAGTGCCCAAGGAGCTCTGCAAACTGATACCAGGAACGTGGGCTGGTGGCTTTTGTTTCCCCGGGCAGAAGCCATTCTCTGTAGGATGTCGGCCCTCGGCCTTTTGTGGCCATCTGTCTGCTGGATTTCCACGAATATAAAGATGCGACGCAGGGACAAGCTGCCACCTGTGCCGACTCCGGCTACGTTGAGAGTGCCCATGGAGCTCTGGAAACTGACCAGGAAAGTGGGCTGGTGTGTTGTGTTTCCCGGGGCAGAAGCCTTTCTCTGTACCATGTCGGCCCTCGGCCCTTAGGGGCCTGATGCCTCCTGGATTTCCACGAATATCAAGGTGCCGCCCAGGGACAAGCTGCCACCTGCACCAACTCGGGCTGCTTTGAGAGTGCCCATGGATCTCTGCAGACTGAGACCAGGAATATGGGCTGGTGGCTTTTGTTTCCCGAGGACGAAGCTTTTGTCAGTACAAGGTAGGCCCTTGACCTTTTTTTTGGCCGGCTGCATGCTGGATTTCCACGAATCTGAAGATGCCGCCCAGGGACAGGCTGCCACCTGTGCCAACTCGGGCTGCTTTGAGAGTTCCCACAGAGCTCTGTAAACTGAGACTAGGAATGTGGGCTGGTGGGTTTTGTTTTCCTGGGCTGAAGGCTTTGTCAGTACCAGGTAAGGCCTTGTTTCTCATGGTCCGGACGCTTGCTGGATTTCCACGAATATCAAGGTGCCGCCCAGCGACAACCTGCCACCTGTGCCAACTCGGGCTGCTTTGAGAGTGCCCATGGAGCTCTGGAAACTGAGACCAGGAACGTGGGCTGGTGGGTTTTGTTTACCCAGTCAGAAGCCTTTCTCTGTATCATTTCGGCCCTCGGCCCTTCGGGGCCGGCAGCCTTCCGGATTTCCACGAATATCAAGGTGCCGCCCAGGGACAAGCTGCCACCTGTGCCAACTCGGGCTACTTTGAGTGTGCCTATGGATCTCTGCAAACTGAGACCAGGAATGTGGGGTGGTGGGTTTTGTCTCCTTGGGCAGAAGCATTTGCAGGACCAGGTAGGCCCTCGGCCCTTCGGGGCAGTCTGCCTACTGGATTTCCACGAATATCAAGATGCGGCCCAGGGACAAGATGCCACCTGTGCCAACTCGGGCTGCTTTGAGAGTGCCCACAGAGCTCTGGAATCTGAGACCAGGAACGTGGGCTGCTGGGTATTTTTTCCCCGGGCAGAAGCCTTTGTCAGTACTAGGTAGGCCCCTGTTCCTTATGGTTAGGCTGCTTGCTGGATTTCCACGAATATCAAGATGCCGCCCAGGGACAAGCTGCTACCTGTGCCAACTCGGGCTGCTTTGAGAGTGCCCATCGATCTCTGCAGACTGAGACCAGAATTTTGGGCTGGTGGGTTTTGTCTCCCCGGGCAGAAGCATTTGCAGTACCAGGTCGGCACTCGGCCCATCGCGGCCGGTTGTCCGCTGGATTTCCACGAATATCAAGGTGCCGCCCAGGGACAAGCATCTACCCGTGCCAACTCGGGCTGCTTTGAGAGTGCCCATGGATCTCTGCAGACTGAAACCATGAACGTGGGCTGGTGGGTTTTGTTTCCCCGGGCAGAAGCCTTTGTCAGTACCAGGTAGGGCCTTGTTCCTCAGCGGCAGGCTGCCTGCTGGATTTCCACGAGTATCAAGATGCTGCCCAGGGACAAGCTGCCACCCGTGCCAACTCGGGCTGCTTTGAGAGTGCCCATGGAGCTCTGCAAACTGTGAACTGGAACGTTGGCTGGTGGGTTTTGTTTTCCAAGGCATGAGCCTTTGTCATTACCAGGTAGGGCCTTCTTCCTCATTGGGAGGCTGCTTGCTGGATTTCCACGAATATCAAAATGCCGCCCAGGGAAAAACTGCCACCCGTGCCAACTCGGGCTACTTTGAGAGTGCCCACAGAGCTCTGTAAACTGAGACCAGGAACGTGGGCTGGTGGGTTTTGTTTCCCTGGGCAGAAGCCTTTGTCAGTACCTGGTAGGCCATCGGGCTTTTGTGGCCATCTGTCTGCTGGATTTCCACGAATATCAAGGTGCCGCCCAGGGACAAGCTGCCACCCGTGCCAACTCGGGCTGCCTTGAGAGTTCCCACGGAGCTCTGGAAACTGAGACCAGGAACGTGGGGTTGTGGGTTTTGTTTTCCCAGGCAGAAGCCTTTGTCAGTACCAGGTAGGGCCTTGTTCCTCAGGGGCAGGCTGCCGGCTGGATTTCCACGAATATCAACATGCCGTCCAGGGACAAGCTGCCACCTGTGCCAACTCGGGCTGCTTTGAGAGTGCCCATCGATCTCTGCAGATTGAGACTAGAAATGTGGGATTGTGGGTTTTGTTTTGCCAGGCAGAAGCCTTTGTAAGTACCAAGTAGGGCCTTGTTCCTCAGGGGCAGGCTGCCTGCTGGATTTCCACGAATATCAAGATGCCGCCCAGGGACAAGGTGCCACCTGTGCCAACTCGGGCTGCTTTGAGAGTGCCCATGGAGATCTGCAAACTGAGACCAGGAATGTGGGATTGTGGGTTTTGTTTTCTTTAGGCAGAAGCCTTTGTCAGTACCAAGTAGGGCCTTGGTGCTCTGGGGCCGGCTGCCTGCTGTATTTCTACGAATATCAATATGCCACCCAGGGACAAGCTGCCACCAGTGCCAACTCGGGCTGCTTTGAGAGTGCCCATGGAGCTCTGTAAACTGAGACCTGGAACGTGGGGTGGTGGGTTTGTTTCCCCGGGCAGAAGGCTTTGTCAGTACTAGGTAGGCCCCTGTTCCTTATGGTTAGGCTGCTTGCTGGATTTCCACGAATATCAAGATGCCGCCCAGGGACAAGCGGCCGCCTGTGCCAGCTCGGGCTACTTTGAGAGTGCCCACAGAGTTCTGTAAACTGAGTCCAGGAACGTGGGCTGGTGGGTTTTGTGTTCCCAGGCCTAAGCATTTGTCAGTACCAGGAAGGGCCTTGTTCCTTAGGGGCAGTCTGCCTGCTGGATTTCCACGAATATCAAGGTGCCGCCCAGTGACAACCTGCCACCTCTGCCAACTCGGGCTGCTTTGAGAGTGCCCATGGATCTCTGCAAACAGAGACATGGAACGTGGGGTGGTGGGTTTTGTCTCCTTGGGCAGCAGCATTTGCAGGACCAGGTGGGACTTCGGCCCTTCGGGTCCGGCTGCCTGCTTGATTTCCACGAATATCGAGATGCGGCCCAGGGACAAGCTGCTACCTGTGCCAACTCGGGCTGCTTTGCGAGTGCCCAAGGAGCTCTGCAAACTGATACCAGGAACGTGGGCTGGTGGCTTTTGTTTCCCCGGGCAGAAGCCATTCTCTGTAGGATGTCGGCTCTCGGCCTTTTGTGGCCATCTGTCTGCTGGATTTCCACGAATATAAAGATGCGACGCAGGGACAAGCTGCCACCTGTGCCGACGCGGGCTTCGTTGAGAGTGCCCATGGAGCTCTGGAAACTGACCAGGACCGTGGGTTTGTGGGTTTTGTTTCCCGGGGAAGAAGCCTTTCTCTGTATCATGTCGGCCCTCGGCCCTTCGGGGCCCGCTGCATGCTGGATTTCCATGAAGATCAAGGTGCCGCCCAGGGACAAGCTGCCACCCGTGCCAACTCGGGCTTCTTTGAGAGTGCCCATGGAGCTCTGCAGACTGAGACCAGGAATGTGGGCTGGTGGCTTTTGTTTCCCCGGGCATAAGCCTTTGTCAGTACCAGGTAGGGCCTTGTTCCTCAGGGGCAGGCTGCCGGCTGGATTTCCATGAATCTGAAGATGCCGCCCAGGGACAAGCTACCACCTGTGCCAACTCGGGCTGCTTTGATAGTGCCCATGGAGCTCTGGAAAGTGAGACCAGGAACGTGGGGTTGTGGGTTTTGTTTTCCCAGGCAGAAGCCTTTGTCAGTACTAGGTAGGCCCCTGTTCCTTATGGTTAGGCTGCTTGCTGGATTTCCACGAATATCAAGATGCCGCCCAGGGACAAGCTGCCACCTGTGCCAACTCGGACTTCTTTGAGAGTGCCCATGGATCTCTGTAAACTGAGACCAAGAACGTGGGGTGGTGGATTTTGTTTCCCCGGGCAGAATCATTTGCAGCACCAGGTAGGCCCTCGGCCCATCGCGGCCCTTTGTCTGCTGTATTTCCACGAATATCAAGATGCCGCCCAGGGACAATCTGCCACCTGTGCCAACTTGGGCAGCTTTGAGACTGCCCATGGAGCTCTGGAAACTGAGACCAGGAACGTGGGGTGGTGGCTTTTGTTTCCCCAGGCAGAAGCCTTTGTCTGTACCAGGTAGGGCCTTGTTCCGCAGGGGCAGGCTGCCGGCTGGATTTCCACGAATATCAACATGCCGCCCAGGGACAAGCTGCCACCTGTGCCAACTCGGGCTGCTTTGAGAGTGCCCATGGAGCTCTGCAAACTGAGACCAGGAACGTGGGGTTGTGGGTTTTGTTTCCCGGGGTAGAAAACTTTCCTTGTACCATGTCTGCCCTCGGCCCTTCGGGGCCGGCTGCCTGCTGGATCTCCATGAATATCAAGGTGCCGCCCAGGGACAGAAGCCTTTGTCAGTACTAGGTAGGCCCCTGTTCCTTATGGTTAGGCTGCTTGCTGGATTTCCACGAATATCAAGATGCCGCCCAGGGACAAGCTGCTACCTGTGCCAACTCGGGCTGCTTTGAGAGTGCCCATCGATCTCTGCAGACTGAGACCAGAATTGTGGGCTGGTGGGTTTTGTCTCCCCGGGCAGAAGCATTTGCAGTACCAGGTAGGCACTCGGCCCATCGCGGCTGGTTGTCCGCTGGATTTCCACGAATATCAAGGTGCCGCCCAGGGACAAGCTGCCACCTGTGCCAACTCGGGCTGCTTTGCGAGTGGCCATGGATCTCTGCAGACTGAAACCAGGAACGTGGGGTGGTGGCTTTTGTTTCCCCGGGCAGAAGGCTTTGTCAGTACCAGGTAGGGCCTTGTTCCTCAGCGGCAGGCTGCCCGCTGGATTTCCACGAATATGAAGATGCTGCCCAGGGACAAGGTGCCACCTGTGCCAACTCGGGCTGCTTTGAGAGTGCCCATGGAGCTCTGCAAACTGAGACCAGGAATGTGGGATTGTGGGTTTTGTTTTCTTTAGGCAGAAGCCTTTCGCAGTAGCAAGTAGGGCCTTGGTGCTCTGGGGCCGGCTGCCTGCTGTATTTCTACGAATATCAATATGCCACCCAGGGACAAGCTGCCACCAGTGCCAACTCGGGCTGCTTTGAGAGTGCCCATGGAGCTCTGTAAACTGAGACCTGGAACGTGGGGTGGTGGGTTTGTTTCCCCGGGCAGAAGGCTTTGTCAGTACTAGGTAGGCCCCTGTTCCTTATGGTTAGGCTGCTTGCTGGATTTCCACGAATATCAAGATGCCGCCCAGGGACAAGCTGCTACCTGTGCCAACTCAGGCTGCTTTGAGAGTGCCCATGGATCTCTGGAAACTGAGACCAGGAACGTGGGGTGGTGGGTTTTGTTTCCCCGGGCAGAAGCCTTTGTCATTACCAGGTATGGCCTTGTTCCTCAGGGGCAGGCTGCCGGCTGGATTTCCACGAATATCAAGATGCCGCCCAGGGACAAGCTGCCACCCGTGCCAACTCGGGCTGCTTTGAGAGTGCCCATGGAGCTCTGCAAACTGAGACCAGGAACGTGGGCTGGTGGGTTTTGTCTCCTTGGGCAGAAGCATTTGCAGTACCAGGTAGGCCCTCGGCCCTTTGGTTCCGTCTGCCTGCTGGATTTCCACGAATATCAAGATGCGGACCAGGGACAATCTGCCACCTGTGCCAACTTGGGCTGCTTTGAGAGTGCCCACAGAGCTCTGGAATCTGAGACCAGGAACGTGGGCTGGTGGGTATTTTTTACCCGGGCAGAAGCCTTTGTCAGTACGAGGTAGTCCCCTGTTCCTTATGGTTAGGCTGCTTGCTGGATTTCCACGAATATCAAGATGCCGCCCAGGGACAAGCTGCTACCTGTGCCAACTCGGGCTGCTTTGAGAGTGCCCATCGATCTCGGCAGACTGCGACCAGAATTGTGGGGTGGTGGGTTTTGTCTCCCCGGGCAGAAGCATTTGCAGTACCAGGTAGGCACTCGGCCCATCGCGGCCGGTTGTCCGCTGGATTTCCACGAATATCAAGGTGCCGCCCAGGGACAAGCTGCCACCCGTGCCAACTCGGGCTGCTTTGAGAGTGCCCATGGAGCTCTGCAAACTGAGACCAGGAACGTGGGCTGGTGTGTTTTGTTTCCCCGGGCAGAAGCCTTTGTCAGTACCAGGTAGGGCCTTGTTCCTCAGCGGCAGGCTGCCTGCTGGATTTCAACGAATATCAAGATGCTGCCCAGGGACAAGCTGCCACCCGTGCCAACTCAGGCTGCTTTGAGAGTGCCCATGGAGCTCTGCAAACTGTGAACTGGAACGTGGGCTGGTGGGTTTTGTTTTCGCAGGCATAAGCCTTTGTCTTTACCAGGTAGGCCCTTGTTCCTCATTGGCAGGCTGCTTGCTGGATTTCCATGAATATCAAAATGCCGCCCAGGGACAAACTGCCACCTGTGCCGACTCGGGCTACATTGTGAGTGCCCATGGAGCTCTGGAAACTGAGACCAGGAACGTGGGCTGGTGGGTTTTGTCTCCTTGGGCAGAAGCATTTGCAGTATAAGGTAGGCCCTCCGCTCTTTGGGTCCAGCTGCCTCCTGGATTTCCACGAATATCGAGATGTGGCCCAGGGACAAGCTGCTACCTGTGCCAATTTAGGCTGCTTTGCGAGTGCCCATGGAGCTCTGCAAACTGAGACCAGGAACGTGGGCTGGTGTGTTGTGTTTCCCTGGGCAGAAGCCTTTCTGTGTACCATGTCGGCCCTCTCCCCTTCGGGGCCTGCTGCCTCCTGGATTTCCACGAATATCAAGGTGCCGCCCAGGGACAAGCTGCCACCTGCACCAACTCGGGCTGCTTTGAGAGTGCCCATGGATCTCTGCAGACTGAGACCAGGAATGTGGGCTGGTGGGTTTTGTTTCCCTAGGACGAAGCTTTTGTCAGTACCAGGTAGGCCCTTGACCTTTTTTTTGGCCGGCTGCATGCTGGATTTCCACGAATCTGAAGATGCCGCCCAGGGACAAGCTGCCACGAGTGCCAACTCGGGCTGCTTTGAGAGTTCCCACGGAGCTCTGTAAACTGAGACTAGGAATGTGGGGTGGTGGGTTTTGTTTCCCTGGGCAGAAGGCTTTGTCAGTACCAGGTAAGGCCTTGTTTCTCATGGTCCGGACGCTTGCTGGATTTCCACGAATATCAAGGTGCCGCCCAGCGACAAGCTGCCACCTGTGCCAACTCGGGCTGCTTTGAGAGTGCCCATGGAGCTCTGGAAACTGAGACCAGGAACGTGGGCTGGTGGGTTTTGTTTACCCAGTCAGAAGCCTTTCTCTGTATCATTTCGGCCCTCGGCCCTTCGGGGCCGGCAGCCTTCCGGATTTCCACGAATATCAAGGTGCCGCCCAGGGACAAGCTGCCACCTGTGCCAACTCGGGCTACTTTGAGAGTGCCTATGGATCTCTGCAAACTGAGACCAGGAATGTGGGGTGGTGGGTTTTGTCTCCTTGGGCAGAAGCATTTGAAGGACCAGGTAGGCCCTCGGCCCTTCGGGGCAGTCTGCCTACTGGATTTCCACGAATATCGAGATGCTGCCCAGGGAGAAGCTGCTACATGTGCCAACTCGGGCTGCTTTGCGAGTGCCCATGGAGCTCTGCAAACTGAGACCAGGAACGTGGGCTGGTGGGTTTTGTTTCCCCGGGCAGAAGCCTTTCTGTGTACCATGTCGGCCCCCGCCCCTTCGGGGCCGACTGCCTGCTGGATTTCCACGAATATCAAGATGCCGCCCAGGGACAAGCTGCCACCCGTGCCAACTCAGGCTACTTTGAGAGTGCCCATGGAGCTCTGCAAACTGAGACCAGGAACGTGGGCTGGTGGGTTTTGTCTCCCTGGGCAGAAGCATTTGTCAGTACCAGGTAGGCCCTCGGCCCTTTGGGTCCGTCTGCCTGCTGGATTTCCACGAATATCAAGATGCCGCCCAGGGACAAGATGCCACCTGTGCCAACTCGGGCTGCTTTGAGAGTGCCCATGGATCTCTGCAAACTGAGACCAGGAATGTGGGCTGCTGGGTATTTTTTCCCCGGGCAGAAGGCTTTGGCAGTACTAGGTAGGCCCCTGTTCCTTATGGTTAGGCTGCTTGCTGGATTTCCACGAATATCAAGATGCCGCCCAGGGACAAGCTGCTACCCGTGCCAACTCGGGCTGCTTTGATAGTGCCCATGGATCTCTGCAGACTGAAACCAGGAACGTGGGGTGGTGGCTTTTGTTTCCCCGGGCAGAAGCCTTTGTCAGTACCAGGTAGGGCCTTGTTCCTCAGCGGCAGGCTGCCTGCTGGATTTCCACGAATATCAAGATGCTGCCCAGGGACAAGCTGCCACCCGTGCCAACTCAGGCTGCTTTGAGAGTGCCCATGGAGCTCTGCAAACTGTGAACTGGAACGTGGGCTGGTGGGTTTTGTTTTCGCAGGCATAAGCCTTTGTCTTTACCAGGTAGGCCCTTGTTCCTCATTGGCAGGCTGCTTGCTGGATTTCCATGAATATCAAAATGCCGCCCAGGGACAAACTGCCACCTGTGCCGACTCGGGCTACATTGTGAGTGCCCATGGAGCTCTGGAAACTGAGACCAGGAACGTGGGCTGGTGGGTTTTGTCTCCTTGGGCAGAAGCATTTGCAGTATAAGGTAGGCCCTCCGCTCTTTGGGTCCAGCTGCCTCCTGGATTTCCACGAATATCGAGATGTGGCCCAGGGACAAGCTGCTACCTGTGCCAATTTAGGCTGCTTTGCGAGTGCCCATGGAGCTCTGCAAACTGAGACCAGGAACGTGGGCTGGTGTGTTGTGTTTCCCTGGGCAGAAGCCTTTCTGTGTACCATGTCGGCCCTCTCCCCTTCGGGGCCTGCTGCCTCCTGGATTTCCACGAATATCAAGGTGCCGCCCAGGGGCAAGCTGCCACCTGCACCAACTCGGGCTGCTTTGAGAGTGCCCATGGATCTCTGCAGACTGAGACCAGGAATGTGGGCTGGTGGGTTTTGTTTCCCTAGGACGAAGCTTTTGTCAGTACCAGGTAGGCCCTTGACCTTTTTTTTGGCCGGCTGCATGCTGGATTTCCACGAATCGGAAGATGCCGCCCAGGGACAAGCTGCCACGAGTGCCAACTCGGGCTGCTTTGAGAGTTCCCACGGAGCTCTGTAAACTGAGACTAGGAATGTGGGCTGGTGGGTTTTGTTTCCCTGGGCAGAAGGCTTTGTCAGTACCAGGTAAGGCCTTGTTTCTCATGGTCCGGACGCTTGCTGGATTTCCACGAATATCAAGGTGCCGCCCAGCGACAACCTGCCACCTGTGCCAACTCGGGCTGCTTTGAGAGTGCCCATGGAGCTCTGGAAACTGAGACCAGGAACGTGGGCTGGTGGGTTTTGTTTACCCAGTCAGAAGCCTTTCTCTGTATCATTTCGGCCCTCGGCCCTTCGGGGCCGGCAGCCTTCCGGATTTCCACGAAGATCAAGGTGCCGCCCAGGGACAAGCTGCCACCTGTGCCAACTCGGGCTACTTTGAGTGTGCCTATGGATCTCTGCAAACTGAGACCAGGAATGTGGGGTGGTGGGTTTTGTCTCCTTGGGCAGAAGCATTTGAAGGACCAGGTAGGCCCTCGGCCCTTCGGGGCAGTCTGCCTACTGGATTTCCACGAATATCGAGATGCTGCCCAGGGAGAAGCTGCTACATGTGCCAACTCGGGCTGCTTTGCGAGTGCCCATGGAGCTCTGCAAACTGAGACCAGGAACGTGGGCTGGTGGGTTTTGTTTCCCCGGGCAGAAGCCTTTCTGTGTACCATGTCGGCCCCCGCCCCTTCGGGGCCGACTGCCTGCTGGATTTCCACGAATATCAAGATGCCGCCCAGGGACAAGCTGCCACCCGTGCCAACTCAGGCTGCTTTGAGAGTGCCCATGGATCTCTGCAAACTGAGACCAGGAACGTGGGCTGGTGGGTTTTGTCTCCTTGGGCAGAAGCATTTGCAGTACCAGGTAGGCCCTCGGCCCTTTGGGTCCGTCTGCCTGCTGGATTTCCACGAATATCAAGATGCGGCCCAGGGACAAGATGCCACCTGTGCCAACTCGGGCTGCTTTGAGAGTGCCCATGGATCTCTGCAAACTGAGACCAGGAACGTGGGCTGCTGGGTATTTTTTCCCCGGGCAGAAGGCTTTGGCAGTACTAGGTAGGCCCCTGTTCCTTATGGTTAGGCTGCTTGCTGGATTTCCACGAATATCAAGATGCCGCACAGGGACAAGCTGCTACCCGTGCCAACTCGGGCTGCTTTGATAGTGCCCATGGATCTCTGCAGACTGAAACCAGGAACGTGGGGTGGTGGCTTTTGTTTCCCCGGGCAGAAGCCTTTGTCAGTACCAGGTAGGGCCTTGTTCCTCAGCGGCAGGCTGCCTGCTGGATTTCCACGAATATCAAGATGCTGCCCAGGGACAAGCTGCCCCCCGTGCGAGTTTGGGCTGCTTTGAGAGTGCCCATGGAGCTCTGCAAACTGTGAACTGGAACGTGGCCTGGTGGGTTTTGTTTTCCCAGGCATGAGCCTTTGTCATTACCAGGTAGGGCCTTCTTCCTCATTGGGAGGCTGCTTGCTGGATTTCCACGAATATCAAAATGCCGCCCAGGGAAAAACTGCCACCCGTGCCAACTCGGGCTACTTTGAGAGTGCCCACAGAGCTCTGTAAACTGAGACCAGGAACGTGGGCTGGTGGGTTTTGTTTCCCTGGGCAGAAGCCTTTGTCAGTACCTGGTAGGCCATCGGGCTTTTGTGGCCATCTGTCTGCTGGATTTCCACGAATATCAAGGTGCCGCCCAGGGACAAGCTGCCACCCGTGCCAACTCGTGCTGCTTTGAGAGTTCCCACGGAGCTCTGGAAACTGAGACCAGGAACGTGGGGTTGTGGGTTTTGTTTTCCCAGGCAGAAGCCTTTGTCATTACCAGGTAGGCCCTCAGCCCTCCGGGACTGGCTGCTTCCTGGGTTTCCACGAATATCAAGATTTCGCCCAGGGACAAGCTGCCACCTGTGCCAACTCGGGCTACTTTGTGAGTGCCCATGGAGCTCTGGAAACTGAGACCAGGAACGTGGGCTGGTGGGTTTTGTCTCCCCGGGAAGAAGCATTTGCAGGAACAGGTAGGCCCTCGGCACTTGTGGGCCGGCAGCCTTCTGGATTTCCACGAATATCAAGGTGCCGCCCAGGGACAAGCTGCCACCAGTGCCAAGTCGGGCTACTTTGAGAGTGCCCATGGAGCTCTGCAGACTGAGACCAGGAACGTGGGCTGGTGGGTTTTGTTTCACCGAGCAGAAGCCTTTGTCCGTACCAGGTAGGGCCTTGTTCCTCAGGGGCAGGCTGCCGGCTGGATTTCCACGAATATCAACATGCCGTCCAGGGACAAGCTGCCACCTGTGCCAACTCGGGCTGCTTTGAGAGTGCCCATCGATCTCTGCAGATTGAGACCAGAAATGTGGGATTGTGGGTTTTGTTTTGCCAGGCAGAAGCCTTTGTAAGTACCAAGTAGGGCCTTGTTCCTCAGGGGCAGGCTGCTTGCTGGATTTCCACAAATATCAAGATGCCGCCCAGGGACAAGCTGCCACCCGTACCAACTCGGGCTGCTTTGAGAGTGCCCATGGATCTCTGCAAACTGAGACCAGGAACGTGGGCTTGTGGGTTTTGTTTCCCCGGGCAGAAGCCTTTGTCAGTACCAGGTAGGGCTTTGTTCCTCATTGGCAGGCTGCCTGCTGGATTTCCACGAATCTCAAGATGCCGCCCAGGGACAAGCGGCCGCCTGTGCCAGCTCGGGCTGCCTTGAGAGTGCCCACAGAGTTCTGTAAACTGAGTCCAGGAACGTGGGCTGGTGGGTTTTGTGTTCCCAGGCCTAAGCATTTGTCAGTACCAGGAAGGGCCTTGTTCCTTAGGGGCAGTCTGCCTGCTGGATTTCCACGAATATCAAGGTGCCGCCCAGGGACAACCTGCCACCTCTGCCAACTCGGGCTGCTTTGAGAGTGCCCATGGATCTCTGCAAACAGAGACATGGAACGTGGGGTGGTGGGTTTTGTCTCCTTGGGCAGCAGCATTTGCATGACCAGGTGGGACTTCGGCCCTTCGGGTCCGGCTGCCTGCTGGATTTCCACGAATTTCGAGATGCGGCCCAGGGACAAGCTGCTACCTGTGCCAACTCGGGCTGCTTTGCGAGTGCCCAAGGAGCTCTGCAAACTGATACCAGGAACGTGGGCTGGTGGGTTTTGTTTCCCCGGGCAGAAGCCATTCTCTGTAGGATGTCGGCCCTCGGCCTTTTGTGGCCATCTGTCTGCTGGATTTCCACGAATATAAAGATGCGACGCAGGGACAAGCTGCCACCTGTGCCGACGCGGGCTTCGTTGAGAGTGCCCATGGAGCTCTGCAGACTGAGACCAGGAATGTGGGCTGGTGGCTGTTGTTTCCCCGGGCATAAGCCTTTGTCAGTACCAGGTAGGGCCTTGTTCCTCAGGGGCAGGCTGCCGGCTGGATTTCCATGAATCTGAAGATGCTGCCCAGGGACAAGCTACCACACATGCCAACTCGGGCTGCTTTGATAGTGCCCATGGAGCTCTGGAAACTGAGACCAGGAACGTGGGCTGGTGGATTTTGTTTCCCCGGGCAGAATCATTTGCAGCACCAGGTAGGCCCTCGGCCAATCGCGGCCCTTTGTCAGCTGGCTTTCCACGAATCTGAAGATGCCGCCCAGGGACAATCTGCCACCTGTGCCAACTTGGGCTGCTTTGAGAGTGCCCATGGAGCTCTGGAAACTGAGACCAGGAACGTGGGGTGGTGGCTTTTGTTTCCCTAGGACGAAGCCTTTGTCCGTACCAGGTAGGACCTCTGCCTTTTGTGGCCGGCTGCATGCTCGATTTCCACGAATCTGAAGATGCCGCCCAGGGACAAGCTGCCACCCGTGCCAACTCGGGCTGCTTTGAGAGTGCCCATGGAGCTCTGCAAACTGAGACCAGGAATGTGGGCTGGTGGGTTTTGTTTCCCGGGGTAGAAACCTTTCCCTGTACCATGTGGGGCCTCGGCCCTTCGGGGCCGGCTGCCTGCTGGATCTCCATGAATATCAAGGTGCCGCCCAGCGACAAGCTGCCACCTGTGCCAACTCGGGCTACTTTGAGAGTTCCCATGGAGCTCTGCAGACTGAGACCAGGAAGGTGGGGTGGTGGGTTTTGTTTCCCGGGGAAGAAGCCTTTCTCTGTACCATGTCGGCCCTCGGCCCTTCGGGGCTGGCTTCTTGCTGGACTTCCACGAATATCAAGGTGCCGCCCAGGGGCAAACTGCCACTCGTACCAACTTGGTCTGCTTTGAGAGTGCCCATGGATCTCTGCAAACTGAGACCAGGAACGTGGGCTGGTGGCTATTGTTTCCCCGGGCAGAAGCCTTTGTCAGTACCAGGTAGGCCCCTGTTCCTTATAGTTAGGCTGCCTGCTGGATTTCCACGAATATCAAGATGCCGCCCGGGGACAAGCTGCCACCTGTGCCAACTCGGGCTGCTTTGAGAGTGCCCATCGATCTCTGCAGATTGAGACCAGAAATGTGGGGTGGTGGGTTTAGTACCCCGGGGCAGAAACATTTGCAGTACCAGGTAGGCACTCGGCCCATCGCGGCTGATTATCGCGGGATTTCCACGAATATCAATATGCTGCCCAGGGACAAGCTGCCACCTGTGCCAACTCGGGCTGCTTTGAGAGTGCCCATGGATCTCTGCAGATTGAGACCAGAAATGTGGGGTGGTGGGTTTAGTACCCCGGGGCAGAAACATTTGCAGTACCAGGTAGGCACTCGGCCCATCGCGGCTGATTGTCGCAGGATTTCCACGAATATCAAGATGCTGCCCAGGGACAAGCTGCCACCTGTGCCAACTCGGGCTGCTTTGAGAGTGCCCATGGAGCTCTGAAAACTGAGACCAGGAACGTGGGGTGGTGGGTTTTGTTTTCCCAGGCAGAAGCTTTTGTCATTGCCAGGTAGGGCCTTGTTCCTCAGGGGCAGGCTGCTTGCTGGATTTCCACGAATATCAAGATGCCGCACAGGGACGAGCTGCCACCTGTGCCAACTCGGGCTGCTTTGAGAGTGCCCATGGAGCTCTGCAAACTGAGAACAGGAACGTGGGCTGGTGGGTTTTGTTTTCCCAGGCAGAAGACTTTGTCATTACCAGGTAGGGCCTTGTTCCGCTGGGGCAGGCTGCCGGCTGGATGTCCACGAATCTGAAGATGCCGCCCAGGGACAAGCTGCCACCTGTGCCAACTCGGGCTGCTTTGAGAGTGCCCATGGAGCTCTGCAAACTGAGACCAGGAACGTGGGCTGGTGGGTTTTGTTTCCCGGGGTAGAAAACTTTCCTTGTACCATGTCTGCCCTCGGCCCTTCGGGGCCGGCTGCCTGCTGGATCTCCATGAATATCAAGGTGCCGCCCAGGGACAGAAGCCTTTGTCAGTACTAGGTAGGCCCCTGTTCCTTATGGTTAGGCTGCTTGCTGGATTTCCACGAATATCAAGATGCCGCCCAGGGACAAGCTGCTACCTGTGCCAACTCGGGCTGCTTTGAGAGTGCCCATCGATCTCTGCAGACTGAGACCAGAATTGTGGGCTGGTGGGTTTTGTCTCCCCGGGCAGAAGCATTTGCAGTACCAGGTAGGCACTCGGCCCATCGCGGCTGGTTGTCCGCTGGATTTCCACGAATATCAAGGTGCCGCCCAGGGACAAGCTGCCACCTTAGCCAACTCGGGCTGCTTTGCGAGTGGCCATGGATCTCTGCAGACTGAAACCAGGAAGGTGGGGTGGTGGCTTTTGTTTCCCCGGGCAGAAGCCTTTGTCAGTACCAGGTAGGGCCTTGTTCCTCAGCGGCAGGCTGCCCGCTGGATTTCCACGAATATCAAGATGCCGCCCAGGGACAAGGTGCCACCTGTGCCAACTCGGGCTGCTTTGAGAGTGCCCATGGAGCTCTGCAAACTGAGACCAGGAATGTGGGATTGTGGGTTTTGTTTTCTTTAGGCAGAAGCCTTTGTCAGTACCAAGTAGGGCCTTGGTGCTCTGGGGCCGGCTGCCTGCTGTATTTCTACGAATATCAATATGCCACCCAGGGACAAGCTGCCACCCGTGCCAACTCGGGCTGCTTTGAGAGTGCCCATGGAGCTCTGTAAACTGAGACCTGGAACGTGGGGTGGTGGGTTTGTTTCCCCGGGCAGAAGGCTTTGTCAGTACTAGGTAGGCCCCTGTTCCTTATGGTTAGGCTGCTTGCTGGATTTCCACGAATATCAAGATGCCGCCCAGGGAAGAGCTGCCACCTGTGCCAACTCAGGCTGCTTTGAGAGTGCCCATGGATCTCTGGAAACTGAGACCAGGAACGTGGGGTGGTGGGTTTTGTTTCCCCGGGCAGAAGCCTTTGTCATTACCAGGTATGGCCTTGTTCCTCAGGGGCAGGCTGCCGGCTGGATTTCCACGAATATCAAGATGCCGCCCAGGGACAAGCTGCCACCCGTGCCAACTCGGGCTGCTTTGAGAGTGCCCATGGAGCTCTGCAAACTGAGACCAGGAACGTGGGCTGGTGGGTTTTGTTTCCCAGGGCAGAAGCATTTGCAGTACCAGGTAGGCCCTGGGCCCTTTGGTTCCGTCTGCCTGCTGGATTTCCACGAATATCAAGATGCGGACCAGGGACAATCTGCCACCTGTGCCAACTTGGGCTGCTTTGAGAGTGCCCACAGAGCTCTGGAATCTGAGACCAGGAACGTGGGCTGGTGGGTATTTTTTACCCGGGCAGAAGCCTTTGTCAGTACGAGGTAGTCCCCTGTTCCTTATGGTTAGGCTGCTTGCTGGATTTCCACGAATATCAAGATGCTGCCCAGGGACAAGCTGCTACCTGTGCCAACTCGGGCTGCATTGAGAGTGCCCATCGATCTCGGCAAACTGAGACCAGAATTGTGGGGTGGTGGGTTTTGTCTCCCCGGGCAGAAGCATTTGCAGTACCAGGTAGGCACTCGGCCCATCGCGGCCGGTTGTCCGCTGGATTTCCACGAATATCAAGGTGCCGCCCAGGGACAAGCTGCCACCCGTGCCAACTCGGGCTGCTTTGAGAGTGCCCATGGAGCTCTGCAAACTGAGACCAGGAACGTGGGCTGGTGTGTTTTGTTTTCCCGGGCAGAAGCCTTTGACAGTACCAGGTAGGGCCTTGTTCCTCAGCGGCAGGCTGCCTGCTGGATTTCAACGAATATCAAGATGCTGCCCAGGGACAAGCTGCCACCCGTGCCAACTCAGGCTGCTTTGAGAGTGCCCATGGATCTCTGCAAACTGTGAACTGGAACGTGGGCTGGTGGGTTTTGTTTTCGCAGGCATAAGCCTTTGTCTTTACCAGGTAGGCCCTTGTTCCTCATTGGCAGGCTGCTTGCTGGATTTCCATGAATATCAAAATGCCGCCCAGGGACAAACTGCCACCTGTGCCGACTCGGGCTACATTGTGAGTGCCCATGGAGCTCTGGAAACTGAGACCAGGAACGTGGGCTGGTGGGTTTTGTCTCCTTGGGCAGAAGCATTTGCAGTATAAGGTAGGCCCTCCGCTCTTTGGGTCCAGCTGCCTCCTGGATTTCCACGAATATCGAGATGTGGCCCAGGGACAAGCTGCTACCTGTGCCAATTTAGGCTGCTTTGCGAGTGCCCATGGAGCTCTGCAAACTGAGACCAGGAACGTGGGCTGGTGTGTTGTGTTTCCCTGGGCAGAAGCCTTTCTGTGTACCATGTCGGCCCTCTCCCCTTCGGGGCCTGCTGCCTCCTGGATTTCCACGAATATCAAGGTGCCGCCCAGGGGCAAGCTGCCACCTGCACCAACTCGGGCTGCTTTGAGAGTGCCCATGGATCTCTGCAGACTGAGACCAGGAATGTGGGCTGGTGGGTTTTGTTTCCCTAGGACGAAGCTTTTGTCAGTACCAGGTAGGCCCTTGACCTTTTTTTTGGCCGGCTGCATGCTGGATTTCCACGAATCGGAAGATGCCGCCCAGGGACAAGCTGCCACGAGTGCCAACTCGGGCTGCTTTGAGAGTTCCCACGGAGCTCTGTAAACTGAGACTAGGAATGTGGGCTGGTGGGTTTTGTTTCCCTGGGCAGAAGGCTTTGTCAGTACCAGGTAAGGCCTTGTTTCTCATGGTCCGGACGCTTGCTGGATTTCCACGAATATCAAGGTGCCGCCCAGCGACAACCTGCCACCTGTGCCAACTCGGGCTGCTTTGAGAGTGCCCATGGAGCTCTGGAAACTGAGACCAGGAACGTGGGCTGGTGGGTTTTGTTTACCCAGTCAGAAGCCTTTCTCTGTATCATTTCGGCCCTCGGCCCTTCGGGGCCGGCAGCCTTCCGGATTTCCACGAAGATCAAGGTGCCGCCCAGGGACAAGCTGCCACCTGTGCCAACTCGGGCTACTTTGAGTGTGCCTATGGATCTCTGCAAACTGAGACCAGGAATGTGGGGTGGTGGGTTTTGTCTCCTTGGGCAGAAGCATTTGATGGACCAGGTAGGCCCTCGGCCATTCGGGGCAGTCTGCCTACTGGATTTCCACGAATATCGAGATGCTGCCCAGGGAGAAGCTGCTACATGTGCCAACTCGGGCTGCTTTGCGAGTGCCCATGGAGCTCTGCAAACTGAGACCAGGAACGTGGGCTGGTGGGTTTTGTTTCCCCGGGCAGAAGCCTTTCTGTGTACCATGTCGGCCCCCGCCCCTTCGGGGCCGACTGCCTGCTGGATTTCCACGAATATCAAGATGCCGCCCAGGGACAAGCTGCCACCCGTGCCAACTCAGGCTGCTTTGAGAGTGCCCATGGATCTCTGCAAACTGAGACCAGGAACGTGGGCTGGTGGGTTTTGTCTCCTTGGGCAGAAGCATTTGCAGTACCAGGTAGGCCCTCGGCCCTTTGGGTCCGTCTGCCTGCTGGATTTCCACGAATATCAAGATGCGGTCCAGGGACAAGATGCCACCTGTGCCAACTCGGGCTGCTTTGAGAGTGCCCATGGATCTCTGCAAACTGAGACCAGGAACGTGGGCTGCTGGGTATTTTTTCCCCAGGCAGAAGGCTTTGTCCGTACTAGGTAGGCCCCTGTTCCTTATGGTTAGGCTGCTTGCTGGATTTCCACGAATATCAAGATGCCGCCCAGGGACAAGCTGCTACCCGTGCCAACTCGGGCTGCTTTGATAGTGCCCATGGATCTCTGCAGACTGAAACCAGGAACGTGGGGTGGTGGCTTTTGTTTCCCCGGGCAGAAGCCTTTGTCAGTACCAGGTAGGGCCTTGTTCCTCAGCGGCAGGCTGCCTGCTGGATTTCCACGAGTATCAAGATGCTGCCCAGGGACAAGCTGCCCCCCGTGCGAGTTTGGGCTGCTTTGAGAGTGCCCATGGAGCTCTGCAAACTGTGAACTGGAACGTGGGCTGGTGGGTTTTGTTTTCCCAGGCATGAGCCTTTGTCATTACCAGGTAGGGCCTTCTTCCTCATTGGGAGGCTGCTTGCTGGATTTCCACGAATATCAAAATGCCGCCCAGGGAAAAACTGCCACCCGTGCCAACTCGGGCTACTTTGAGAGTGCCCACAGAGCTCTGTAAACTGAGACCAGGAACGTGGGCTGGTGGGTTTTGTTTCCCTGGGCAGAAGCCTTTGTCAGTACCTGGTAGGCCATCGGGCTTTTGTGGCCATCTGTCTGCTGGATTTCCACGAATATCAAGGTGCCGCCCAGGGACAAGCTGCCACCCGTGCCAACTCGTGCTGCTTTGAGAGTTCCCACGGAGCTCTGGAAACTGAGACCAGGAACGTGGGGTTGTGGGTTTTGTTTTCCTAGGCAGAAGCCTTTGTCATTACCAGGTAGGCCCTCAGCCCTCCGGGACTGGCTGCTTCCTGGGTTTCCACGAATATCAAGATTTCGCCCAGGGACAAGCTGCCACCTGTGCCAACTCGGGCTACTTTGTGAGTGCCCATGGAGCTCTGGAAACTGAGACCAGGAACGTGGGCTGGTGGGTTTTGTCTCCCCGGGCAGAAGCATTTGCAGGAACAGGTAGGCCCTCGGCACTTGTGGGCCGGCAGCCTTCTGGATTTCCACGAATATCAAGGTGCCGCCCAGGGACAAGCTGCCACCAGTGCCAAGTCGGGCTACTTTGAGAGTGCCCATGGAGCTCTGCAGACTGAGACCAGGAACGTGGGCTGGTGGGTTTTGTTTCACCGAGCAGAAGCCTTTGTCCGTACCAGGTAGGGCCTTGTTCCTCAGGGGCAGGCTGCCGGCTGGATTTCCACGAATATCAACATGCCGTCCAGGGACAAGCTGCCACCTGTGCCAACTCGGGCTGCTTTGAGAGTGCCCATCGATCTCTGCAGATTGAGACCAGAAATGTGGGATTGTGGGTTTTGTTTTGCCAGGCAGAAGCCTTTGTAAGTACCAAGTAGGGCCTTGTTCCTCAGGGGCAGGCTGCTTGCTGGATTTCCACAAATATCAAGATGCCGCCCAGAGACAAGCTGCCACCCGTACCAACTCGGGCTGCTTTGAGAGTGCCCATGGATCTCTGCAAACTGAGACCAGGAACGTGGGCTGGTGGGTTTTGTTTCCCCGGGCAGAAGCCTTTGTCAGTACCAGGTAGGGCTTTGTTCCTCATTGGCAGGCTGCCTGCTGGATTTCCACGAATCTCAAGATGCCGCCCAGGGACAAGCGGCCGCCTGTGCCAGCTCGGGCTGCCTTGAGAGTGCCCACAGAGTTCTGTAAACTGAGTCCAGGAACGTGGGCTGGTGGCTTTTGTGTTCCCAGGCCTAAGCATTTGTCAGTACCAGGAAGGGCCTTGTTCCTTAGGGGCAGTCTGCCTGCTGGATTTCCACGAATATCAAGGTGCCGCCCAGGGACAAGCTGCCACCCGTGCCAACTCGGGCTGCTTTGAGAGTGCCCATGGATCTCTGCAAACAGAGACATGGAACGTGGGGTGGTGGGTTTTGTCTCCTTGGGCAGCAGCATTTGCAGGACCAGGTGGGACTTCGGCCCTTCGGGTCCGGCTGCCTGCTGGATTTCCACGAATATCGAGATGCGGCCCAGGGACAAGCTGCTACCTGTGCCAACTCGGGCTGCTTTGCGAGTGCCCAAGGAGCTCTGCAAACTGATACCAGGAACGTGGGCTGGTGGGTTTTGTTTCCCCGGGCAGAAGCCATTCTCTGTAGGATGTCGGCCCTCGGCCTTTTGTGGCCATCTGTCTGCTGGATTTCCACGAATATAAAGATGCGACGCAGGGACAAGCTGCCAACTGTGCCGACGCGGGCTTCGTTGAGAGTGCCCATGGAGCTCTGCAGACTGAGACCAGGAATGTGGGCTGGTGGCTGTTGTTTCCCCGGGCAGAAGCCTTTGTCAGTACCAGGTAGGGCCTTGTTCCTCAGGGGCAGGCTGCCGGCTGGATTTCCATGAATCTGAAGATGCCGCCCAGGGACAAGCTACCACACGTGCCAACTCGGGCTGCTTTGATAGTGCCCATGGAGCTCTGGAAACTGAGACCAGGAACGTGGGCTGGTGGATTTTGTTTCCCCGGGCAGAATCATTTGCAGCACCAGGTAGGCCCTCGGCCAATCGCGGCCCTTTGTCCGCTGTATTTCCACGAATATCAAGATGCCGCCCAGGGACAATCTGCCACCTGTGCCAACTTGGGCTGCTTTGAGAGTGCCCATGGAGCTCTGGAAACTGAGACCAGGAACGTGGGGTGGTGGCTTTTGTTTCCCTAGGACGTAGCCTTTGTCCGTACCAGGTAGGACCTCTGCCTTTTGTGGCCGGCTGCATGCTCGATTTCCACGAATCTGAAGATGCCGCCCAGGGACAAGCTGCCACCCGTGCCAACTCGGGCTGCTTTGAGAGTGCCCATGGAGCTCTGCAAACTGAGACCAGGAACGTGGGCTGGTGGGTTTTGTTTCCCGGGGTAGAAACCTTTCCCTGTACCATGTGGGGCCTCGGCCCTTCGGGGCCGGCTGCCTGCTGGATCTCCATGAATATCAAGGTGCCGCCCAGGGACAAGCTGCCACCTGTGCCAAGTCGGGCTACTTTGAGAGTTCCCATGGAGCTCTGCAGACTGAGACCAGGAAGGTAGGGTGGTGGGTTTTGTTTCCTGGGGAAGAAGCCTTTCTCTGTACCATGTCGGCCCTCGGCCCTTCGGGGCTGGCTTCTTGCTGGACTTCCACGAATATCAAGGTGCCGCCCAGGGGCAAACTGCCACTCGTACCAACTTGGTCTGCTTTGAGAGTGCCCATGGATCTCTGTAAACTGAGACCAGGAACGTGGGCTGGTGGCTTTTGTTTCCCCGGGCAGAAGCCTTTGTCAGTACCAGGTAGGCCCCTGTTCCTTATAGTTAGGCTGCCTGCTGGATTTCCACGAATATCAAGATGCCGCCCGGGGACAAGCTGCCACCTGTGCCAACTCGGGCTGCTTTGAGAGTGCCCATCGATCTCTGCAGATTGAGACCAGAAATGTGGGGTGGTGGGTTTAGTACCCCGGGGCAGAAACATTTGCAGTACCAGGTAGGCACTCGGCCCATCGCGGCTGATTGTCCGCGGGATTTCCACGAATATCAAGATGCTGCCCAGGGACAAGCTGCCACCTGTGCCAACTCGGGCTGCTTTGAGAGTGCCCATGGAGCTCTGCAAACTGAGACCAGGAACGTGGGGTGGTGGGTTTTGTTTTCCCAGGCAGAAGCTTTTGTCATTGCCAGGTATGGCCTTGTTCCTCAGGGGCAGGCTGCCGGCTGGATTTCCACGAATATCAAGATGCCGCACAGGGACGAGCTGCCACCTGTGCCAACTCGGGCTGCTTTGAGAGTGCCCATGGAGCTCTGCAAACTGAGAACAGGAACGTGGGCTGGTGGGTTTTGTTTTCCCAGGCAGAAGCCTTTGTCATTACCAGGTAGGGCCTTGTTCCGCTGGGGCAGGCTGCCTGCTGGATTTCCACGAATATCAAGATGCCGCCCAGGGACAAGCTGCCGCCCGTGCCAACTCGGGCTGCTTTGAGAGAGCCCATGGAGCTCTGTAAACTGAGACCAGGAACGTGGGCTGGTGGGTTTTCTTTCGCCTTAGGCGGAAACCTTTCCCTGTACCATGTCGGCCCTCGGCCCTTCGGGGCCGGCTGCCTGCTGGATTTCCACGAATATGAAGATGCCGCCCAGGGACAAGCTGCCACCCGTGCCAACTCGGGCTGCTTTGAGAGTGCCCATGGAGCTCTGCAAACTGAGACCGGAAACGTGGGGTTGTGGGTTTTGTTTCCCCGGGCAGAAGCCTTTCTCTGTAGCATGTCGGCCCTCGGCCTTTTGTGGCCATCTGTCTTCTTGATTTCCACGAATATCAAGGTGCCGCCCAGGGACAAGCTGCCACCCGTGCCAGCTCGGGCGCCTTTGAGAGTTCCCACGGAGCTCTTGAAATTGAGACCAGGAACGTGGGCTCGTGGGTTTGGTTCCCGCAGGCAGAAGCCATCGTCTGTACTTGGTAGGCCCCTGTTCCTTATGGTTAGGCTACTTGCTGGATTTCCACGAATATCAAGATGCCACCCAGGGACAAGCTGCCACCTGTGCCAACTCGGGCTGCTTTGAGAGTGCCCATCGATCTCTGCAGACTGAGACCAGGAATGTGGTGTGGTGGGTTTTGTTTCCCCAGCAGAAGCATTTGCAATGCCAGGTAGGCCCTCGGCGCATCGTGGCTTCTTGTCCGCTGGATTTCCACGAATATCATGGTGCCACCCAGGGACAAGCTGCCACCCGTGCCAACCCAGGCTGCTTTGAGAGTGCCCATGGAGCTCTGCAAACTGAGACCAGGAACGTGGGCTGCTGGGTATTTTTTTCCCGGGCAGACGGCTTTCTCTGTAGCATGTCGGCGCTCGCAACTTCGGACCGGCTGCCTGCTGGATTTCCACGAATCTCAAGATGCCGCCCAGGGACAAGCTGCCCCCCGTGCGAGTTTGGGCTGCTTTGAGAGTGCCCATGGAGCTCTGCAAACTGTGAACTGGAACGTCGGCTGGTGGGTTTTGTTTTCCAAGGCATGAGCCTTTGTCATTACCAGGTAGGGCCTTCTTCCTCATTGGGAGGCTGCTTGCTGGATTTCCACGAATATCAAAATGCCGCCCAGGGAAAAACTGCCACCTGTGCCAACTCGGGCTACTTTGAGAGTGCCCACAGAGCTCTGTAAACTGAGACCAGGAACGTGGGCTGGTGGGTTTTGTTTCCCTGGGCAGAAGCCTTTGTCAGTACCTGGTAGGCCATCGGGCTTTTGTGGCCATCTGTCTGCTGGATTTCCACGAATATCAAGGTGCCGCCCAGGGACAAGCTGCCACCCGTGCCGACTCATGCTGCTTTGAGAGTTCCCACGGAGCTCTTGAAACTGAGACCAGGAATGTGGGCTGGTGGGTTTTGGTTTCCCAGGCAGAAGCCTTTGTCAGTACCAGGTAGGGCCTTGTTCCTCAGGGGCAGGCTGCCGGCTGGATTTCCACGAATATCAACATGCCGCCCAGGGACAAGCTGCCACCTGTGCCAACTCGGGCTGCTTTGAGAGTGCCCATCGATCTCTGCAGATTGAGACTAGAAATGTGGGATTGTGGGTTTTGTTTTGCCAGGCAGAAGCCTTTGTAAGAACCAAGTAGGGCCTTGTTCCTCAGGGGCAGGCTGCTTGCTGGATTTCCACAAATATCAAGATGCCGCCCAGGGACAAGCTGCCACCCGTACCAACTCGGGCTGCTTTGAGAGTGCCCATGGATCTCTGCAAACTGAGACCAGGAACGTGGGCTGGTGGGTTTTGTTTCCCCGGGCAGAAGCCTTTGTCAGTACCAGGTAGGGCTTTGTTCCTCAGGGGCAGGCTGCCTGCTGGATTTCCACGAATCTCAAGATGCCGCCCAGGGACAAGCGGCCGCCTGTGCCAGCTCGGGCTGCCTTGAGAGTGCCCACAGAGTTCTGTAAACTGAGTCCAGGAACGTGGGCTGGTGGGTTTTGTGTTCCCAGGCCTAAGCATTTGTCAGTACCAGGAAGGGCCTTGTTCCTTAGGGGCAGTCTGCCTGCTGGATTTCCACGAATATCAAGGTGCCGCCCAGGGACAACCTGCCACCTCTGCCAACTCGGGCTGCTTTGAGAGTGCCCATGGATCTCTTCAAACAGAGACATGGAACGTGGGGTGGTGGGTTTTGTCTCCTTGGGCAGCAGCATTTGCAGGACCAGGTGGGACTTCAGCCCTTCGGGTCCGGCTGCCTGCTGGATTTCCACGAATATCGAGATGCGGCCCAGGGACAAGCTGCTACCTGTGCCAACTCGGGCTGCTTTGCGAGTGCCCAAGGAGCTCTGCAAACTGATACCAGGAACGTGGGCTGGTGGCTTTTGTTTCCCCGGGCAGAAGCCATTCTCTGTAGGATGTCGGCCCTCGGCCTTTTGTGGCCATCTGTCTGCTGGATTTCCACGAATATAAAGATGCGACGCAGGGACAAGCTGCCACCTGTGCCGACGCGGGCTTCGTTGAGAGTGCCCATGGAGCTCTGGAAACTGACCAGGACCGTGGGTTTGTGGGTTTTGTTTCCCGGGGAAGAAGCCTTTCTCTGTATCATGTCGGCCCTCGGCCCTTCGGGCCCCGCTGCATGCTGGATTTCCATGAAGATCAAGGTGCCGCCCAGGGACAAGCTGCCACCCGTGCCAACTCGGGCTTCCTTGAGAGTGCCCATGGAGCTCTGCAGACTGAGACCAGGAATGTGGGCTGGTGGCTTTTGTTTCCCCGGGCATAAGCCTTTGTCAGTACCAGGTAGGGCCTTGTTCCTCAGGGGCAGGCTGCCGGCTGGATTTCCATGAATCTGAAGATGCCGCCCAGGGACAAGCTACCACACGTGCCAACTCGGGCTGCTTTGATAGTGCCCATGGAGCTCTGCAAACTGAGACCAGGAACGTGGGGTTGTGGGTTTTGTTTTCCCAGGCAGAAGACTTTGTCAGTACTAGGTAGGCCCCTGTTCCTTATGGTTAGGCTGCTTGCTGGATTTCCACGAATATCAAGATGCCGCCCAGGGACAAGCTGCCACCTGTGCCAACTCGGACTTCTTTGAGAGTGCCCATGGATCTCTGTAAACTGAGACCAGGAACGTGGGCTGGTGGGTTTTGTTTCCCCGGGCAGAATCATTTGCAGCACCAGGTAGGCCCTCGGCCCATCGCGGCCCTTTGTCCGCTGTATTTCCACGAATATCAAGATGCCGCCCAGGGACAATCTGCCACCTGTGCCAACTTGGGCTGCTTTGAGACTGCCCATGGAGCTCTGGAAACTGAGACCAGGAACGTGGGGTGGTGGCTTTTGTTTCCCCAGGCAGAAGCCTTTGTCATTACCAGGTAGGGCCTTGTTCCGCTGGGGCAGGCTGCCGGCTGGATTTCCACGAATATCAAGATGCCGCCCAGGGACAAGCTGCCACCTGTGCCAACTCGGGCTGCTTTGAGAGTGCCCATGGAGCTCTGCAAACTGAGACCAGGAACGTGGGGTTGTGGGTTTTGTTTCCCGGGGTAGAAAACTTTCCTTGTACCATGTCGGCCCTCGGCCCTTCGGGGCCGGCTGCCTGCTGGATCTCCATGAATATCAAGGTGCCGCCCAGGGACAGAAGCCTTTGTCAGTACCAGGTAGGGCCTTGTTCCTCAGCGGCAGGCTGCCTGCTGGATTTCCACGAGTATCAAGATGCTGCCCAGGGACAAGCTGCCCCCCGTGCGAGTTTGGGCTGCTTTGAGAGTGCCCATGGATCTCTGCAAACTGTGAACTGGAACGTGGGCTGGTGGGTTTTGTTTTCCCAGGCATGAGCCTTTGTCATTACCAGGTAGGGCCTTCTTCCTCATTGGGAGGCTGCTTGCTGGATTTCCACGAATATCAAAATGCCGCCCAGGGAAAAACTGCCACCCGTGCCAACTCGGGCTACTTTGAGAGTGCCCACAGAGCTCTGTAAACTGAGACCAGGAACGTGGGCTGGTGGGTTTTGTTTCCCTGGGCAGAAGCCTTTGTCAGTACCTGGTAGGCCATCGGGCTTTTGTGGCCATCTGTCTGCTGGATTTCCACGAATATCAAGGTGCCGCCCAGGGACAAGCTGCCACCCGTGCCAACTCGTGCTGCTTTGAGAGTTCCCACGGAGCTCTGGAAACTGAGACCAGGAACGTGGGGTTGTGGGTTTTGTTTTCCCAGGCAGAAGCCTTTGTCATTACCAGGTAGGCCCTCAGCCCTCCGGGACTGGCTGCTTCCTGGGTTTCCACGAATATCAAGATTTCGCCCAGGGACAAGCTGCCACCTGTGCCAACTCGGGCTACTTTGTGAGTGCCCATGGAGCTCTGGAAACTGAGACCAGGAACGTGGGCTGGTGGGTTTTGTCTCCCCGGGCAGAAGCATTTGCAGGAACAGGTAGGCCCTCGGCACTTGTGGGCCGGCAGCCTTCTGGATTTCCACGAATATCAAGGTGCCGCCCAGGGACAAGCTGCCACCAGTGCCAAGTCGGGCTACTTTGAGAGTGCCCATGGAGCTCTGCAGACTGAGACCAGGAACGTGGGCTGGTGGCTTTTGTTTCACCGAGCAGAAGCCTTTGTCCGTACCAGGTAGGGCCTTGTTCCTCAGGGGCAGGCTGCCGGCTGGATTTCCACGAATATCAACATGCCGTCCAGGGACAAGCTGCCACCTGTGCCAACTCGGGCTGCTTTGAGAGTGCCCATCGATCTCTGCAGATTGAGACCAGGAATGTGGGATTGTGGGTTTTGTTTTGCCAGGCAGAAGCCTTTGTAAGTACCAAGTAGGGCCTTGTTCCTCAGGGGCAGGCTGCTTGCTGGATTTCCACAAATATCAAGATGCCGCCCAGAGACAAGCTGCCACCCGTACCAACTCGGGCTGCTTTGAGAGTGCCCATGGAGCTCTGCAAACTGAGACCAGGAACGTGGGCTGGTGGGTTTTGTTTCCCCGGGCAGAAGCCTTTGTCAGTACCAGGTAGGGCTTTGTTCCTCATTGGCAGGCTGCCTGCTGGATTTCCACGAATATCAAGATGCCGCCCAGGGACAAGCGGCCGCCTGTGCCAGCTCGGGCTGCCTTGAGAGTGCCCACAGAGTTCTGTAAACTGAGTCCAGGAACGTGGGCTGGTGGGTTTTGTGTTCCCAGGCCTAAGCATTTGTCAGTACCAGGAAGGGCCTTGTTCCTTAGGGGCAGTCTGCCTGCTGGATTTCCACGAATATCAAGGTGCCGCCCAGGGACAACCTGCCACCTCTGCCAACTCGGGCTGCTTTGAGAGTGCCCATGGATCTCTGCAAACAGAGACATGGAACGTGGGGTGGTGGGTTTTGTCTCCTTGGGCAGCAGCATTTGCAGGACCAGGTGGGACTTCGGCCCTTCGGGTCCGGCTGCCTGCTGGATTTCCACGAATATCGAGATGCGGCCCAGGGACAAGCTGCTACCTGTGCCAACTCGGGCTGCTTTGCGAGTGCCCAAGGAGCTCTGCAAACTGATACCAGGAACGTGGGCTGGTGGCTTTTGTTTCCCCGGGCAGAAGCCATTCTCTGTAGGATGTCGGCCCTCGGCCTTTTGTGGCCATCTGTCTGCTGGATTTCCACGAATATAAAGATGCGACGCAGGGACAAGCTGCCACCTGTGCCGACGCGGGCTTCGTTGAGAGTGCCCATGGAGCTCTGCAGACTGAGACCAGGAATGTGGGCTGGTGGCTGTTGTTTCCCCGGGCATAAGCCTTTGTCAGTACCAGGTAGGGCCTTGTTCCTCAGGGGCAGGCTGCTTGCTGGATTTCCACGAATATCAAGATGCGGCCCAGGGACAAGCTGCCACCTGTGCCAACTCGGACTGCTTTGAGAGTGCCCATGGATCTCTGTAAACTGAGACCAGGAACGTGGGGTGGTGGATTTTGTTTCCCCGGGCAGAATCATTTGCAGCACCAGGTAGGCCCTCGGCCAATCGCGGCCCTTTGTCCGCTGTATTTCCACGAATATCAAGATGCCGCCCAGGGACAATCTGCCACCTGTGCCAACTTGGGCTGCTTTGAGAGTGCCCATGGAGCTCTGGAAACTGAGACCAGGAACGTGGGGTGGTGGCTTTTGTTTCCCCAGGCAGAAGCCTTTGTCTGTACCAGGTAGGGCCTTGTTCCGCAGGGGCAGGCTGCCGGCTGGATTTCCACGAATATCAAGATGCCGCCCAGGGACAAGCTGCCACCCGTGCCAACTCGGGCTGCTTTGAGAGTGCCCATGGAGCTCTGCAAACTGAGACCAGGAACGTGGGCTGGTGGGTTTTGTTTCCCGGGGTAGAAACCTTTCCCTGTGCCATGTGGGGCCTCGGCCCTTCGGGGCCGGCTGCCTGCTGGATCTCCATGAATATCAAGGTGCCGCCCAGGGACAAGCTGCCACCTGTGCCAAGTCGGGCTACTTTGAGAGTTCCCATGGAGCTCTGCAGACTGAGACCAGGAACGTGGGGTGGTGGGTTTTGTTTCCTGGGGAAGAAGCCTTTCTCTGTACCATGTCGGCCCTCGGCCCTTCGGGGCTGGCTTCTTGCTGGACTTCCACGAATATCAAGATGCCGCCCAGGGACAAGCTGCCACTCGTACCAACTTGGTCTGCTTTGAGAGTGCCCATGGATCTCTGCAAACTGAGACCAGGAACGTGGGCTGGTGGCTTTTGTTTCCCCGGGCAGAAGCCTTTGTCAGTACCAGGTAGGCCCCTGTTCCTTATGGTTAGGCTGCCTGCTGGATTTCCACGAATATCAAGATGCCGCCCGGGGACAAGCTGCCACCTGTGCCAACTCGGGCTGCTTTGAGAGTGCCCATCGATCTCTGCAGATTGAGACCAGAAATGTGGGGTGGTGGGTTTAGTACCCCGGGGCAGAAACGTTTGCAGTACCAGGTAGGCACTCGGCCCATCGCGGCTGATTGTCGCGGGATTTCCACGAATATCAAGATGCTGCCCAGGGACAAGCTGCCACCTGTGCCATTTCAGGCTGCTTTGAGAGTGCCCATGGAGCTCTGCAAACTGAGACCAGGAACGTGGGGTGGTGGCTTTTGTTTTCCCAGGCAGAAGCTTTTGTCATTGCCAGGTAGGGCCTTGTTCCTCAGGGGCAGGCTGCTTGCTGGATTTCCACGAATATCAAGATGCCGCACAGGGACGAGCTGCCACCTGTGCCAACTCGGGCTGCTTTGAGAGTGCCCATGGAGCTCTGCAAACTGAGAACAGGAACGTGGGCTGGTGGGTTTTGTTTTCCCAGGCAGAAGCCTTTGTCATTACCAGGTAGGGCCTTGTTCCGCTGGGGCAGGCTGCCGGCTGGATTTCCACGAATATCAAGATGCCGCCCAGGGACAAGCTGCCGCCCGTGCCAACTCGGGCTGCTTTGAGAGAGCCCATGGAGCTCTGTAAACTGAGACCAGGAACGTGGGCTGGTGGGTTTTCTTTCGCCTTGGGCAGAAACCTTTCCCTGTACCATGTCGGCCCTCGGCCCTTCGGGGCCGGCTGCCTGCTGGATTTCCACGAATATCAAGGTCCCACCCAGGGACAAGCTGCCACCCGTGCCAACTCGGGCTGCTTTGAGAGTGCCCATGGAGCTCTGGAAACTGAGACCAGGAACGTGGGCTGGTGGGTTTTGTCTCCCCGGGCAGAAGCCTTTCTCTGAAGCATGTCGGCCCTCGGCCTTTTGTGGCCATCTGTCTTCTTGATTTCCACGAATATCAAGGTGCCGCCCAGGGACAAGCTGCCACCCGTGCCAGCTCGGGCTTCTTTGAGAGTTCCCACGGAGCTCTTGAAATTGAGACCAGGAACGTGGGCTCGTGGGTTTGGTTCCCGCAGGCAGAAGCCATCGTCTGTACTTGGTAGGCCCCTGTTTCTTATGGTTAGGCTACTTGCTGGATTTCCATGAATATCAAGATGCCACCCAGGGACAAGCTGCCACCTGTGCCAACTCGGGCTGCTTTGAGAGTGCCCATCGATCTCTGCAGACTGAGACCAGGAATGTGGTGTGGTGGGTTTTGTTTCCCCAGCAGAAGCATTTGTAATACCAGGTTGGCCCTCGGCGCATCGTGGCTTCTTGTCCGCTGGATTTCCACGAATATCATGGTGCCACCCAGGGACAAGCTGCCACCCGTGCCAACCCAGGCTGCTTTGAGAGTGCCCATGGAGCTCTGCAAACTGAGACCAGGAACGTGGGCTGGTGGGTATTTTTTCCCCGGGCAGACGGCTTTCTCTGTAGCATGTCGGCGCTCGCAACTTCGGACCGGCTGCCTGCTGGATTTCCACGAATCTCCAGATGCCGCCCAGGGACAAGCGGCCGCCTGTGCCAGTTCGGGCTGCCTTGAGAGTGCCCACAGAGTTCTGTAAACTGAGTCCAGGAACGTGGGCTGGTGGGTTTTGTGTTCCCAGGCCTAAGCATTTGTCAGTACCAGGAAGGGCCTTGTTCCTTAGGGGCAGTCTGCCTGCTGGATTTCCACGAATATCAAGGTGCCGCCCAGGGACAAGCTGCCACCTGTGCCAACTCGGGCTGCTTTGAGAGTGCCCATGGATCTCTTCAAACAGAGACATGGAACGTGGGGTGGTGGGTTTTGTCTCCTTGGGCAGCAGCATTTGCAGGACCAGGTGGGACTTCGGCCCTTCGGGTCCGGCTGCCTGCTGGATTTCCACGAATATCGAGATGCGGCCCAGGGACAAGCTGCTACCTGTGCCAACTCGGGCTGCTTTGCGAGTGCCCAAGGAGCTCTGCAAACTGATACCAGGAACGTGGGCTGGTGGCTTTTGTTTCCCCGGGCAGAAGCCATTCTCTGTAGGATGTCGGCCCTCGGCCTTTTGTGGCCATCTGTCTGCTGGATTTCCACGAATATAAAGATGCGACGCAGGGACAAGCTGCCACCTGTGCCGACGCGGGCTTCGTTGAGAGTGCCCATGGAGCTCTGGAAACTGACCAGGACCGTGGGTTTGTGGGTTTTGTTTCCCGGGGAAGAAGCCTTTCTCTGTATCATGTCGGCCCTCGGCCCTTCGGGGCCCGCTGCATGCTGGATTTCCATGAAGATCAAGGTGCCGCCCAGGGACAAGCTGCCACCAGTGCCAACTCGGGCTTCTTTGAGAGTGCCCATGGAGCTCTGCAAACTGAGACCAGGAATGTGGGCTGGTGGCTTTTGTTTCCCCGGGCATAAGCCTTTGTCAGTACCAGGTAGGGCCTTGTTCCTCAGGGGCAGGCTGCCGGCTGGATTTCCATGAATCTGAAGATGCCGCCCAGGGACAAGCTACCACACGTGCCAACTCGGGCTGCTTTGATAGTGCCCATGGATCTCTGTAAACTGAGACCAGGAACGTGGGGTGGTGGGTTTTGTTTCCCCGGGCAGAATCATTTGCAGTACCAGGTAGGCCCTCGGCCAATCGCGGCCCTTTGTCCGCTGTATTTCCACGAATATCAAGATGCCGCCCAGGGACAAGCTGCCACACGTGCCAACTCGGGCTGCTTTGAGAGTGCCCATGGAGCTCTGCAAACTGAGACCAGGAACGTGGGCTGGTGGGTTTTGTTTCCCGGGGTAGAAAACTTTCCCTGTTTCATGTCGGGCATCGGCCCTTCGGGGCCGGCTGCCTGCTAGATCTCCATGAATATCAAGGTGCCGCCCAGGGACAGAAGCCTTTGTCAGTACTAGGTAGGCCCCTGTTCCTTATGGTTAGGCTGCTTGCTGGATTTCCACGAATATCAAGATGCCGCCCAGGGACAAGCTGCTACCTGTGCCAACTCGGGCTGCTTTGAGAGTGCCCATGGATCTCTGCAGACTGATAGCAGAATTGTGGGCTGGTGGGTTTTGTCTCCCCGGGCAGAAGCATTTGCAGTACCAGGTAGGCACTCGGCCCATCGCGGCCGGTTGTCCGCTGGATTTCCACGAAGATCAAGGTGCCGCCCAGGGACAAGCTGCCACCTTAGCCAACTCGGGCTGCTTTGCGAGTGGCCATGGATCTCTGCAGACTGAAACCAGGAACGTGGGGTGGTGGCTTTTGTTTCCCCGGGCAGAAGCCTTTGTCAGTACCAGGTAGGGCCTTGTTCCTCAGCGGCAGGCTGCCCGCTGGATTTCCACGAATATCAAGATGCCGCCCAGGGACAAACTGCCACCTGTGCCAACTCGGGCTGCTTTGAGAGTGCCCATGGAGCTCTGCAAACTGAGACCAGGAATGTGGTATTGTGGGTTTTGTTTTCTTTAGGCAGAAGCCTTTGTCAGTACCAAGTAGGGCCTTGGTGCTCTGGGGCCGGCTGCCTGCTGTATTTCTACTAATATCAATATGCCACCCAGGGACAAGCTGCCACCAGTGCCAACTCGGGCTGCTTTGAGAGTGCCCATGGAGCTCTGTAAACTGAGACCTGGAACGTGGGGTGGTGGGTTTGTTTCCCCGGGCAGAAGGCTTTGTCAGTACTAGGTAGGCCCCTGTTCCTTATGGTTAGGCTGCTTGCTGGATTTCCACGAATATCAAGATGCCGCCCAGGGACAAGCTGCCACCTGTGCCAACTCAGGCTGCTTTGAGAGTGCCCATGGATCTCTGGAAACTGAGACCAGGAACGTGGGGTGGTGGGTTTTGTTTCCCCGGGCAGAAGCCTTTGTCATTACCAGGTATGGCCTTGTTCCTCAGGGGCAGGCTGCCGGCTGGATTTCCACGAATATCAAGATGCCGCCCAGGGACAAGCTGCCACCCGTGCCAACTCGGGCTGCTTTGAGAGTGCCCATGGAGCTCTGCAAACTGAGACCAGGAACGTGGGCTGGTGGGTTTTGTTTACCCAGTCAGAAGCCTTTCTCTGTATCGTTTCGGCCCTCGGCCCTTCGGGGCCGGCAGCCTTCCAGATTTCCACGAAGATCAAGGTGCCGCCCAGGGACAAGCTGCCACCTGTGCCAACTCGGGCTACTTTGAGTGTGCCTATGGATCTCTGCAAACTGAGACCAGGAATGTGGGGTGGTGGGTTTTGTCTCCTTGGGCAGAAGCATTTGCAGGACCAGGTAGGCCCTCGGCCCTTCGGGGCAGTCTGCCTAATGGATTTCCACGAATATCGAGATGCTGCCCAGGGAGAAGCTGCTACATGTGCCAACTCGGGCTGCTTTGCGAGTGCCCATGGAGCTCTGCAAACTGAGACCAGGAACGTGGGCTGGTGGGTTTTGTTTCCCCGGGCAGAAGCCTTTCTGTGTACCATGTCGGCCCCCGCCCCTTCGGGGCCGACTGCCTGCTGGATTTCCACGAATATCAAGATGTCGCCCAGGGACAAGCTGCCACCCGTGCCAACTCAGGCTGCTTTGAGAGTGCCCATGGATCTCTGCAAACTGAGACCAGGAACGTGGGCTGGTGGCTTTTGTCTCCTTGGGCAGAAGCATTTGCAGTACCAGGTAGGCCCTCGGCCCTTTGTGTCCGTCTGCCTGCTGGATTTCCACGAATATCAAGATGCGGCCCAGGGACAAGATGCCACCTGTGCCAACTCGGGCTGCTTTGAGAGTGCCCACAGAGCTCTGGAATCTGAGACCAGGAACGTGGGGTGGTGGGTTTTGTTTCCCCGGGCAGAAGCCTTTGTCAGTACTAGGTAGGCCCCGGTTCCTTATGGTTAGGCTGCTTGCTGGATTTCCACGAATATCAAGATGCCGCCCAGGGACAAGCTGCAACCTGTGCCAACTCGGGCTGCTTTGAGAGTGCCCATCGATCTCTGCAGACTGAGACCAGAATTTTGGGCTGGTGGGTTTTGTCTCCCCGGGCAGAAGCATTTGCAGTACCAGGTAGGCACTCGGCCCATCGCGGCCGGTTGTCCGCTGGATTTCCACGAATATCAAGGTGCCGCCCAGGGACAAGCTGCTACCCGTGCCAACTCGGGCTGCTTTGAGAGTGCCCATGGATCTCTGCAGACTGAAACCAGGAACGTGGGCTGGTGGGTTTTGTTTCCCCGGGCAGAAGCCTTTGTCAGTACCAGGTAGGGCCTTGTTCCTCAGCGGCAGGCTGCCTGCTGGATTTCCACGAATATCAAGGTGCCGCCCAGGGACAAGCTGCCACCTGTGCCAACTCGGGCTGCTTTGAGAGTGCCCATGGATCTCTGCAAACAGAGACATGGAACGTGGGGTGGTGGGTTTTGTCTCCTTGGGCAGCAGCATTTGCAGGACCAGGTGGGACTTCGGCCCTTCGGGTCCGGCTGCCTGCTGGATTTCCACGAATATCGAGATGCGGCCCAGGGACAAGCTGCTACCTGTGCCAACTCGGGCTGCTTTGCGAGTGCCCAAGGAGCTCTGCAAACTGATACCAGGAACGTGGGCTGGTGGCTTTTGTTTCCCCGGGCAGAAGCCATTCTCTGTAGGATGTCGGCCCTCGGCCTTTTGTGGCCATCTGTCTGCTGGATTTCCACGAATATAAAGATGCGACGCAGGGACAAGCTGCCACCTGTGCCGACGCGGGCTTCGTTGAGAGTGCCCATGGAGCTCTGGAAACTGACCAGGACCGTGGGTTTGTGGGTTTTGTTTCCCGGGGAAGAAGCCTTTCTCTGTATCATGTCGGCCCTCGGCCCTTCGGGGCCCGCTGCATGCTGGATTTCCATGAAGATCAAGGTGCCGCCCAGGGACAAGCTGCCACCAGTGCCAACTCGGGCTTCTTTGAGAGTGCCCATGGAGCTCTGCAAACTGAGACCAGGAATGTGGGCTGGTGGCTTTTGTTTCCCCGGGCATAAGCCTTTGTCAGTACCAGGTAGGGCCTTGTTCCTCAGGGGCAGGCTGCCGGCTGGATTTCCATGAATCTGAAGATGCCGCCCAGGGACAAGCTACCACACGTGCCAACTCGGGCTGCTTTGATAGTGCCCATGGATCTCTGTAAACTGAGACCAGGAACGTGGGGTGGTGGGTTTTGTTTCCCCAGGCAGAATCATTTGCAGCACCAGGTAGGCCCTCGGCCAATCGCGGCCCTTTGTCCGCTGTATTTCCACGAATATCAAGATGCCGCCCAGGGACAAGCTGCCACACGTGCCAACTCGGGCTGCTTTGAGAGTGCCCATGGAGCTCTGCAAACTGAGACCAGGAACGTGGGCTGGTGGGTTTTGTTTCCCGGGGTAGAAAACTTTCCCTGTTTCATGTCGGGCATCGGCCCTTCGGGGCCGGCTGCCTGCTAGATCTCCATGAATATCAAGGTGCCGCCCAGGGACAGAAGCCTTTGTCAGTACTAGGTAGGCCCCTGTTCCTTATGGTTAGGCTGCTTGCTGGATTTCCACGAATATCAATATGCCGCCCAGGGACAAGATGCTACCTGTGCCAACTCGGGCTGCTTTGAGAGTGCCCATCGATCTCTGCAGACTGAGACCAGAATTGTGGGCTGGTGGGTTTTGTCTCCCCGGGCAGAAGCATTTGCAGTACCAGGTAGGCACTCGGCCCATCGCGGCTGGTTGTCCGCTGGATTTCCACGAATATCAAGGTGCCGCCCAGGGACAAGCTGCCACCTTAGCCAACTCGGGCTGCTTTGCGAGTGGCCATGGATCTCTGCAGACTGATAGCAGAATTGTGGGCTGGTGGGTTTTGTCTCCCCGGGCAGAAGCATTTGCAGTACCAGGTAGGCACTCGGCCCATCGCGGCCGGTTGTCCGCTGGATTTCCACGAAGATCAAGGTGCCGCCCAGGGACAAGCTGCCACCTTAGCCAACTCGGGCTGCTTTGCGAGTGGCCATGGATCTCTGCAGACTGAAACCAGGAACGTGGGGTGGTGGCTTTTGTTTCCCCGGGCAGAAGCCTTTGTCAGTACCAGGTAGGGCCTTGTTCCTCAGCGGCAGGCTGCCCGCTGGATTTCCACGAATATCAAGATGCCGCCCAGGGACAAACTGCCACCTGTGCCAACTCGGGCTGCTTTGAGAGTGCCCATGGAGCTCTGCAAACTGAGACCAGGAATGTGGTATTGTGGGTTTTGTTTTCTTTAGGCAGAAGCCTTTGTCAGTACCAAGTAGGGCCTTGGTGCTCTGGGGCCGGCTGCCTGCTGTATTTCTACTAATATCAATATGCCACCCAGGGACAAGCTGCCACCAGTGCCAACTCGGGCTGCTTTGAGAGTGCCCATGGAGCTCTGTAAACTGAGACCTGGAACGTGGGGTGGTGGGTTTGTTTCCCCGGGCAGAAGGCTTTGTCAGTACTAGGTAGGCCCCTGTTCCTTATGGTTAGGCTGCTTGCTGGATTTCCACGAATCTGAAGATGCCGCCCAGGGACAAGCTGCCACCTGTGCCAACTCAGGCTGCTTTGAGAATGCCCATGGATCTCTGGAAACTGAGACCAGGAACGTGGGGTGGTGGGTTTTGTTTCCCCGGGCAGAAGCCTTTGTCATTACCAGGTATGGCCTTGTTCCTCAGGGGCAGGCTGCCGGCTGGATTTCCACGAATATCAAGATGCCGCCCAGGGACAAGCTGCCACCCGTGCCAACTCGGGCTGCTTTGAGAGTGCCCATGGAGCTCTGCAAACTGAGACCAGGAACGTGGGCTGGTGGGTTTTGTTTACCCAGTCAGAAGCCTTTCTCTGTATCGTTTCGGCCCTCGGCCCTTCGGGGCCGGCAGCCTTCCAGATTTCCACGAAGATCAAGGTGCCGCCCAGGGACAAGCTGCCACCTGTGCCAACTCGGGCTACTTTGAGTGTGCCTATGGATCTCTGCAAACTGAGACCAGGAATGTGGGGTGGTGGGTTTTGTCTCCTTGGGCAGAAGCATTTGCAGGACCAGGTAGGCCCTCGGCCCTTCGGGGCAGTCTGCCTAATGGATTTCCACGAATATCGAGATGCTGCCCAGGGAGAAGCTGCTACATGTGCCAACTCGGGCTGCTTTGCGAGTGCCCATGGAGCTCTGCAAACTGAGACCAGGAACGTGGGCTGGTGGGTTTTGTTTCCCCGGGCAGAAGCCTTTCTGTGTACCATGTCGGCCCCCGCCCCTTCGGGGCCGACTGCCTGCTGGATTTCCACGAATATCAAGATGTCGCCCAGGGACAAGCTGCCACCCGTGCCAACTCAGGCTGCTTTGAGAGTGCCCATGGAGCTCTGCAAACTGAGACCAGGAACGTGGGCTGGTGGGTTTTGTCTCCTTGGGCAGAAGCATTTGCAGTACCAGGTAGGCCCTCGGCCCTTTGTGTCCGTCTGCCTGCTGGATTTCCACGAATATCAAGATGCGGCCCAGGGACAAGATGCCACCTGTGCCAACTCGGGCTGCTTTGAGAGTGCCCACAGAGCTCTGGAATCTGAGACCAGGAACGTGGGGTGGTGGGTTTTGTTTCCCCGGGCAGAAGCCTTTGTCAGTACTAGGTAGGCCCCGGTTCCTTATGGTTAGGCTGCTTGCTGGATTTCCACGAATATCAAGATGCCGCCCAGGGACAAGCTGCAACCTGTGCCAACTCGGGCTGCTTTGAGAGTGCCCATCGATCTCTGCAGACTGAGACCAGAATTTTGGGCTGGTGGGTTTTGTCTCCCCGGGCAGAAGCATTTGCAGTACCAGGTAGGCACTCGGCCCATCGCGGCCGGTTGTCCGCTGGATTTCCACGAATATCAAGGTGCCGCCCAGGGACAAGCTGCTACCCGTGCCAACTCGGGCTGCTTTGAGAGTGCCCATGGATCTCTGCAGACTGAAACCAGGAACGTGGGCTGGTGGGTTTTGTTTCCCCGGGCAGAAGCCTTTGTCAGTACCAGGTAGGGCCTTGTTCCTCAGCGGCAGGCTGCCTGCTGGATTTCCACGAATATCAAGGTGCCGCCCAGGGACAAGCTGCCACCTGTGCCAACTCGGGCTGCTTTGAGAGTGCCCATGGATCTCTGCAAACAGAGACATGGAACGTGGGGTGGTGGGTTTTGTCTCCTTGGGCAGCAGCATTTGCAGGACCAGGTGGGACTTCGGCCCTTCGGGTCCGGCTGCCTGCTGGATTTCCACGAATATCGAGATGCGGCCCAGGGACAAGCTGCTACCTGTGCCAACTCGGGCTGCTTTGCGAGTGCCCAAGGAGCTCTGCAAACTGATACCAGGAACGTGGGCTGGTGGCTTTTGTTTCCCCGGGCAGAAGCCATTCTCTGTAGGATGTCGGCCCTCGGCCTTTTGTGGCCATCTGTCTGCTGGATTTCCACGAATATAAAGATGCGACGCAGGGACAAGCTGCCACCTGTGCCGACGCGGGCTTCGTTGAGAGTGCCCATGGAGCTCTGGAAACTGACCAGGACCGTGGGTTTGTGGGTTTTGTTTCCCGGGGAAGAAGCCTTTCTCTGTATCATGTCGGCCCTCGGCCCTTCGGGGCCCGCTGCATGCTGGATTTCCATGAAGATCAAGGTGCCGCCCAGGGACAAGCTGCCACCAGTGCCAACTCGGGCTTCTTTGAGAGTGCCCATGGAGCTCTGCAAACTGAGACCAGGAATGTGGGCTGGTGGCTTTTGTTTCCCCGGGCATAAGCCTTTGTCAGTACCAGGTAGGGCCTTGTTCCTCAGGGGCAGGCTGCCGGCTGGATTTCCATGAATCTGAAGATGCCGCCCAGGGACAAGCTACCACACGTGCCAACTCGGGCTGCTTTGATAGTGCCCATGGATCTCTGTAAACTGAGACCAGGAACGTGGGGTGGTGGGTTTTGTTTCCCCAGGCAGAATCATTTGCAGCACCAGGTAGGCCCTCGGCCAATCGCGGCCCTTTGTCCGCTGTATTTCCACGAATATCAAGATGCCGCCCAGGGACAAGCTGCCACACGTGCCAACTCGGGCTGCTTTGAGAGTGCCCATGGAGCTCTGCAAACTGAGACCAGGAACGTGGGCTGGTGGGTTTTGTTTCCCGGGGTAGAAAACTTTCCCTGTTTCATGTCGGGCATCGGCCCTTCGGGGCCGGCTGCCTGCTAGATCTCCATGAATATCAAGGTGCCGCCCAGGGACAGAAGCCTTTGTCAGTACTAGGTAGGCCCCTGTTCCTTATGGTTAGGCTGCTTCCTGGATTTCCACGAATATCAATATGCCGCCCAGGGACAAGATGCTACCTGTGCCAACTCGGGCTGCTTTGAGAGTGCCCATCGATCTCTGCAGACTGAGACCAGAATTGTGGGCTGGTGGGTTTTGTCTCCCCGGGCAGAAGCATTTGCAGTACCAGGTAGGCACTCGGCCCATCGCGGCTGGTTGTCCGCTGGATTTCCACGAATATCAAGGTGCCGCCCAGGGACAAGCTGCCACCTTAGCCAACTCGGGCTGCTTTGCGAGTGGCCATGGATCTCTGCAGACTGAAACCAGGAACGTGGGGTGGTGGCTTTTGTTTCCCCGGGCAGAAGCCTTTGTCAGTACCAGGTAGGGCCTTGTTCCTCAGCGGCAGGCTGCCCGCTGGATTTCCACGAATATCAAGATGCCGCCCAGGGACAAGGTTCCACCTGTGCCAACTCGGGCTGTTTTGAGAGTGCCCATGGAGCTCTGCAAACTGAGACCAGGAATGTGGTATTGTGGGTTTTGTTTTCTTTAGGCAGAAGCCTTTGTCAGTACCAAGTAGGGCCTTGGTGCTCTGGGGCCGGCTGCCTGCTGTATTTCTACGAATATCAATATGCCACCCAGGGACAAGCTGCCACCAGTGCCAACTCGGGCTGCTTTGAGAGTGCCCATGGAGCTCTGTAAACTGAGACCTGGAACGTGGGGTGGTGGGTTTGTTTCCCCGGGCAGAAGGCTTTGTCAGTACTAGGTAGGCCCCTGTTCCTTATGGTTAGGCTGCTTGCTGGATTTCCACGAATATCAAGATGCCGCCCAGAGACAAGCTGCCACCTGTGCCAACTCAGGCTGCTTTGAGAGTGCCCATGGATCTCTGCAAACTGTGAACTGGAACGTGGGCTGGTGGGTTTTGTTTTCGCAGGCATAAGCCTTTGTCTTTACCAGGTAGGCCCTTGTTCCTCAGGGGCAGGCTGCTTGCTGGATTTCCATGAATATCAAAATGCCGCCCAGGGACAAACTGCCACCTGTGCCGACTCGGGCTACATTGTGAGTGCCCATGGAGCTCTGGAAACTGAGACCAGGAACGTGGGCTGGTGGGTTTTGTCTCCTTGGGCAGAAGCATTTGCAGTATAAGATAGGCCCTCCGCTCTTTGGGTCCAGCTGCCTCCTGGATTTCCACGAATATCGAGATGTGGCCCAGGGACAAGCTGCTACCTGTGCCAATTTGGGCTGCTTTGCGAGTGCCCATGGAGCTCTGCAAACTGAGACCAGGAACGTGGGCTGGTGTGTTGTGTTTCCCTGGGCAGAAGCCTTTCTGTGTACCATGTCGGCCCTCTCCCCTTCGGGGCCTGCTGCCTCCTGGATTTCCACGAATATCAAGGTGCCGCCCAGGGGCAAGCTGCCACCTGCACCAACTCGGGCTGCTTTGAGAGTGCCCATGGATCTCTGCAGACTGAGACCAGGAATGTGGGCTGGTGGCTTTTGTTTCCCTAGGACGAAGCTTTTGTCAGTACCAGGTAGGCCCTTGACCTTTTTTTTGGCCGGCTGCATGCTGGATTTCCACGAATCTGAAGATGCCGCCCAGGGACAAGCTGCCACGAGTGCCAACTCGGGCTGCTTTGAGAGTTCCCACGGAGCTCTGTAAACTGAGACTAGGAATGTGGGCTGGTGGGTTTTGTTTCCCTGGGCAGAAGGCTTTGTCAGTACCAGGTAAGGCCTTGTTTCTCATGGTCCGGACGCTTGCTGGATTTCCACGAATATCAAGGTGCCGCCCAGCGACAACCTGCCACCTGTGCCAACTCGGGCTGCTTTGAGAGTGCCCATGGAGCTCTGGAAACTGAGACCAGGAACGTGGGCTGGTGGGTTTTGTTTACCCAGTCAGAAGCCTTTCTCTGTATCATTTCGGCCCTCGGCCCTTCGGGGCCGGCAGCCTTCCGGATTTCCACGAAGATCATGGTGCCGCCCAGGGACAAGCTGCCACCTATGCCAACTCGGGCTACTTTGAGTGTGCCTATGGATCTCTGCAAACTGAGACCAGGAATGTGGGGTGGTGGGTTTTGTCTCCTTGGGCAGAAGCATTTGCAGGACCAGGTAGGCCCTCGGCCATTCGGGGCAGTCTGCCTACTGGATTTCCACGAATATCGAGATGCTGCCCAGGGAGAAGCTGCTACATGTGCCAACTCGGGCTGCTTTGCGAGTGCCCATGGAGCTCTGCAAACTGAGACCAGGAACGTGGGCTGGTGGGTTTTGTTTCCCCGGGCAGAAGCCTTTCTGTGTACCATGTCGGCCCCCGCCCCTTCGGGGCCGACTGCCTGCTGGATTTCCACGAATATCAAGATGCCGCCCAGGGACAAGCTGCCACCCGTGCCAACTCAGGCTGCTTTGAGAGTGCCCATGGATCTCTGGAAACTGAGACCAGGAACGTGGGCTGGTGGGTTTTGTCTCCTTGGGCAGAAGCATTTGCAGTACCAGGTAGGCCCTCGGCCCTTTGGGTCCGTCTGCCTGCTGGATTTCCACGAATATCAAGATGCGGCCCAGGGACAAGATGCTACCTGTGCCAACTCGGGCTGCTTTGAGAGTGCCCATGGATCTCTGCAGACTGAGACCAGAATTTTGGGCTGGTGGGTTTTGTCTCCCCGGGCAGAAGCATTTGCAGTACCAGGTAGGCACTCGGCCCATCGCGGCCGGTTGTCCGCTGGATTTCCACGAATATCAAGGTGCCGCCCAGGGACAAGCTGCTACCTGTGCCAACTCGGGCTGCTTTGATAGTGCCCATGGATCTCTGCAGACTGAAACCAGGAACGTGGGGTGGTGGCTTTTGTTTCCCCGGGCAGAAGCCTTCGTCAGTACCAGGTAGGGCCTTGTTCCTCAGCGGCAGGCTGCCTGCTGGATTTCCACGAGTATCAAGATGCTGCCCAGGGACAAGCTGCCCCCCGTGCGAGTTTGAGCTGCTTTGAGAGTGCCCATGGAGCTCTGCAAACTGTGAACTGGAACGTGGGCTGGTGGGTTTTGTTTTCCCAGGCATGAGCCTTTGTCATTACCAGGTAGGGCCTTCTTCCTCATTGGGAGGCTGCTTGCTGGATTTCCACGAATATCAAAATGCCGCCCAGGGAAAAACTGCCACCCGTGCCAACTCGGGCTACTTTGAGAGTGCCCACAGAGCTCTGTAAACTGAGACCAGGAACGTGGGCTGGTGGGTTTTGTTTCCCTGGGCAGAAGCCTTTGTCAGTACCTGGTAGGCCATCGGGCTTTTGTGGCCATCTGTCTGCTGGATTTCCACGAATATCAAGGTGCCGCCCAGGGACAAGCTGCCACCCGTGCCAACTCGTGCTGCTTTGAGAGTTCCCACGGAGCTCTGGAAACTGAGACCAGGAACGTGGGGTTGTGGGTTTTGTTTTCCCAGGCAGAAGCCTTTGTCATTACCAGGTAGGCCCTCAGCCCTCCGGGACTGGCTGCTTCCTGGGTTTCCACGAATATCAAGATTTCGCCCAGGGACAAGCTGCCACCTGTGCCAACTCGGGCTACTTTGTGAGTGCCCATGGAGCTCTGGAAACTGAGACCAGGAACGTGGGCTGGTGGGTTTTGTCTCCCCGGGCAGAAGCATTTGCAGGAACAGGTAGGCCCTCGGCACTTGTGGGCCGGCAGCCTTCTGGATTTCCACGAATATCAAGGTGCCGCCCAGGGACAAGCTGCCACCAGTGCCAAGTCGGGCTACTTTGAGAGTGCCCATGGAGCTCTGCAGACTGAGACCAGGAACGTGGGCTGGTGGCTTTTGTTTCACCGAGCAGAAGCCTTTGTCCGTACCAGGTAGGGCCTTGTTCCTCAGGGGCAGGCTGCCGGCTGGCTTTCCACGAATATCAACATGCCGTCCAGGGACAAGCTGCCACCTGTGCCAACTCGGGCTGCTTTGAGTGTGCCCATCGATCTCTGCAGATTGAGACCAGGAATGTGGGATTGTGGGTTTTGTTTTGCCAGGCAGAAGCCTTTGTAAGTACCAAGTAGGGCCTTGTTCCTCAGGGGCAGGCTGCTTGCTGGATTTCCACAAATATCAAGATGCCGCCCAGAGACAATCTGCCACCCGTACCAACTCGGGCTGCTTTGAGAGTGCCCATGGAGCTCTGCAAACTGAGACCAGGAACGTGGGCTGGTGGGTTTTGTTTCCCCGGGAAGAAGCCTTTGTCAGTACCAGGTAGGGCTTTGTTCCTCATTGGCAGGCTGCCTGCTGGATTTCCACGAATATCAAGATGCCGCCCAGGGACAAGCGGCCGCCTGTGCCAGTTCGGGCTACCTTGAGAGTGCCCACAGAGTTCTGTAAACTGAGTCCAGGAACGTGGGCTGGTGGGTTTTGTGTTCCCAGGCCTAAGCATTTGTCAGTACCAGGAAGGGCCTTGTTCCTTAGGGGCAGTCTGCCTGCTGGATTTCCACGAATATCAAGGTGCCGCCCAGGGACAAGCTGCCACCTGTGCCAACTCGGGCTGCTTTGAGAGTGCCCATGGATCTCTTCAAACAGAGACATGGAACGTGGGGTGGTGGGTTTTGTCTCCTTGGGCAGCAGCATTTGCAGGACCAGGTGGGACTTCGGCCCTTCGGGTCCGGCTGCCTGCTTGATTTCCACGAATATCGAGATGCGGCCCAGGGACAAGCTGCTACCTGTGCCAACTCGGGCTGCTTTGCGAGTGCCCAAGGAGCTCTGCAAACTGATACCAGGAACGTGGGCTGGTGGCTTTTGTTTCCCCGGGCAGAAGCCATTCTCTGTAGGATGTCGGCCCTCGGCCTTTTGTGGCCATCTGTCTGCTGGATTTCCACGAATATAAAGATGCGACGCAGGGACAAGCTGCCACCTGTGCCGACGCGGGCTTCGTTGAGAGTGCCCATGGAGCTCTGGAAACTGACCAGGACCGTGGGTTTGTGGGTTTTGTTTCCCGGGGAAGAAGCCTTTCTCTGTATCATGTCGGCCCTCGGCCCTTCGGGGCCCGCTGCATGCTGGATTTCCATGAAGATCAAGGTGCCGCCCAGGGACAAGCTGCCACCAGTGCCAACTCGGGCTTCTTTGAGAGTGCCCATGGAGCTCTGCAAACTGAGACCAGGAATGTGGGCTGGTGGCTTTTGTTTCCCCGGGCATAAGCCTTTGTCAGTACCAGGTAGGGCCTTGTTCCTCAGGGGCAGGCTGCCGGCTGGATTTCCATGAATCTGAAGATGCCGCCCAGGGACAAGCTACCACACGTGCCAACTCGGGCTGCTTTGATAGTGCCCATGGATCTCTGTAAACTGAGACCAGGAACGTGGGGTGGTGGGTTTTGTTTCCCCGGGCAGAATCATTTGCAGTACCAGGTAGGCCCTCGGCCAATCGCGGCCCTTTGTCCGCTGTATTTCCACGAATATCAAGATGCCGCCCAGGGACAAGCTGCCACACGTGCCAACTCGGGCTGCTTTGAGAGTGCCCATGGAGCTCTGCAAACTGAGACCAGGAACGTGGGCTGGTGGGTTTTGTTTCCCGGGGTAGAAAACTTTCCCTGTTTCATGTCGGGCATCGGCCCTTCGGGGCCGGCTGCCTGCTAGATCTCCATGAATATCAAGGTGCCGCCCAGGGACAGAAGCCTTTGTCAGTACTAGGTAGGCCCCTGTTCCTTATGGTTAGGCTGCTTGCTGGATTTCCACGAATATCAAGATGCCGCCCAGGGACAAGCTGCTACCTGTGCCAACTCGGGCTGCTTTGAGAGTGCCCATGGATCTCTGCAGACTGATAGCAGAATTGTGGGCTGGTGGGTTTTGTCTCCCCGGGCAGAAGCATTTGCAGTACCAGGTAGGCACTCGGCCCATCGCGGCCGGTTGTCCGCTGGATTTCCACGAAGATCAAGGTGCCGCCCTGGGACAAGCTGCCACCTTAGCCAACTCGGGCTGCTTTGCGAGTGGCCATGGATCTCTGCAGACTGAAACCAGGAACGTGGGGTGGTGGCTTTTGTTTCCCCGGGCAGAAGCCTTTGTCAGTACCAGGTAGGGCCTTGTTCCTCAGCGGCAGGCTGCCCGCTGGATTTCCACGAATATCAAGATGCCGCCCAGGGACAAACTGCCACCTGTGCCAACTCGGGCTGCTTTGAGAGTGCCCATGGAGCTCTGCAAACTGAGACCAGGAATGTGGTATTGTGGGTTTTGTTTTCTTTAGGCAGAAGCCTTTGTCAGTACCAAGTAGGGCCTTGGTGCTCTGGGGCCGGCTGCCTGCTGTATTTCTACTAATATCAATATGCCACCCAGGGACAAGCTGCCACCAGTGCCAACTCGGGCTGCTTTGAGAGTGCCCATGGAGCTCTGTAAACTGAGACCTGGAACGTGGGGTGGTGGGTTTGTTTCCCCGGGCAGAAGGCTTTGTCAGTACTAGGTAGGCCCCTGTTCCTTATGGTTAGGCTGCTTGCTGGATTTCCACGAATATCAAGATGCCGCCCAGGGACAAGCTGCCACCTGTGCCAACTCAGGCTGCTTTGAGAGTGCCCATGGATCTCTGGAAACTGAGACCAGGAACGTGGGGTGGTGGGTTTTGTTTCCCCGGGCAGAAGCCTTTGTCAGTACCAGGTATGGCCTTGTTCCTCAGGGGCAGGCTGCCGGCTGGATTTCCACGAATATCAAGATGCCGCCCAGGGACAAGCTGCCACCCGTGCCAACTCGGGCTGCTTTGAGAGTGCCCATGGAGCTCTGCAAACTGAGACCAGGAACGTGGGCTGGTGGGTTTTGTTTACCCAGTCAGAAGCCTTTCTCTGTATCGTTTCGGCCCTCGGCCCTTCGGGGCCGGCAGCCTTCCAGATTTCCACGAAGATCAAGGTGCCGCCCAGGGACAAGCTGCCACCTGTGCCAACTCGGGCTACTTTGAGTGTGCCTATGGATCTCTGCAAACTGAGACCAGGAATGTGGGGTGGTGGGTTTTGTCTCCTTGGGCAGAAGCATTTGCAGGACCAGGTAGGCCCTCGGCCCTTCGGGGCAGTCTGCCTAATGGATTTCCACGAATATCGAGATGCTGCCCAGGGAGAAGCTGCTACATGTGCCAACTCGGGCTGCTTTGCGAGTGCCCATGGAGCTCTGCAAACTGAGACCAGGAACGTGGGCTGGTGGGTTTTGTTTCCCCGGGCAGAAGCCTTTCTGTGTACCATGTCGGCCCCCGCCCCTTCGGGGCCGACTGCCTGCTGGATTTCCACGAATATCAAGATGCCGCCCAGGGACAAGCTGCCACCCGTGCCAACTCAGGCTGCTTTGAGAGTGCCCATGGATCTCTGCAAACTGAGACCAGGAACGTGGGCTGGTGGGTTTTGTCTCCTTGGGCAGAAGCATTTGCAGTACCAGGTAGGCCCTCGGCCCTTTGTGTCCGTCTGCCTGCTGGATTTCCACGAATATCAAGATGCGGCCCAGGGACAAGATGCCACCTGTGCCAACTCGGGCTGCTTTGAGAGTGCCCACAGAGCTCTGGAATCTGAGACCAGGAACGTGGGGTGGTGGGTTTTGTTTCCCCGGGCAGAAGCCTTTGTCAGTACTAGGTAGGCCCCGGTTCCTTATGGTTAGGCTGCTTGCTGGATTTCCACGAATATCAAGATGCCGCCCAGGGACAAGCTGCAACCTGTGCCAACTCGGGCTGCTTTGAGAGTGCCCATCGATCTCTGCAGACTGAGACCAGAATTTTGGGCTGGTGGGTTTTGTCTCCCCGGGCAGAAGCATTTGCAGTACCAGGTAGGCACTCGGCCCATCGCGGCCGGTTGTCCGCTGGATTTCCACGAATATCAAGGTGCCGCCCAGGGACAAGCTGCTACCCGTGCCAACTCGGGCTGCTTTGAGAGTGCCCATGGATCTCTGCAGACTGAAACCAGGAACGTGGGCTGGTGGGTTTTGTTTCCCCGGGCAGAAGCCTTTGTCAGTACCAGGTAGGGCCTTGTTCCTCAGCGGCAGGCTGCCTGCTGGATTTCCACGAATATCAAGGTGCCGCCCAGGGACAAGCTGCCACCTGTGCCAACTCGGGCTGCTTTGAGAGTGCCCATGGATCTCTGCAAACAGAGACATGGAACGTGGGGTGGTGGGTTTTGTCTCCTTGGGCAGCAGCATTTGCAGGACCAGGTGGGACTTCGGCCCTTCGGGTCCGGCTGCCTGCTGGATTTCCACGAATATCGAGATGCGGCCCAGGGACAAGCTGCTACCTGTGCCAACTCGGGCTGCTTTGCGAGTGCCCAAGGAGCTCTGCAAACTGATACCAGGAACGTGGGCTGGTGGCTTTTGTTTCCCCGGGCAGAAGCCATTCTCTGTAGGATGTCGGCCCTCGGCCTTTTGTGGCCATCTGTCTGCTGGATTTCCACGAATATAAAGATGCGACGCAGGGACAAGCTGCCACCTGTGCCGACGCGGGCTTCGTTGAGAGTGCCCATGGAGCTCTGGAAACTGACCAGGACCGTGGGTTTGTGGGTTTTGTTTCCCGGGGAAGAAGCCTTTCTCTGTATCATGTCGGCCCTCGGCCCTTCGGGGCCCGCTGCATGCTGGATTTCCATGAAGATCAAGGTGCCGCCCAGGGACAAGCTGCCACCAGTGCCAACTCGGGCTTCTTTGAGAGTGCCCATGGAGCTCTGCAAACTGAGACCAGGAATGTGGGCTGGTGGCTTTTGTTTCCCCGGGCATAAGCCTTTGTCAGTACCAGGTAGGGCCTTGTTCCTCAGGGGCAGGCTGCCGGCTGGATTTCCATGAATCTGAAGATGCCGCCCAGGGACAAGCTACCACACGTGCCAACTCGGGCTGCTTTGATAGTGCCCATGGATCTCTGTAAACTGAGACCAGGAACGTGGGGTGGTGGGTTTTGTTTCCCCGGGCAGAATCATTTGCAGCACCAGGTAGGCCCTCGGCCAATCGCGGCCCTTTGTCCGCTGTATTTCCACGAATATCAAGATGCCGCCCAGGGACAAGCTGCCACACGTGCCAACTCGGGCTGCTTTGAGAGTGCCCATGGAGCTCTGCAAACTGAGACCAGGAACGTGGGCTGGTGGGTTTTGTTTCCCGGGGTAGAAAACTTTCCCTGTTTCATGTCGGGCATCGGCCCTTCGGGGCCGGCTGCCTGCTAGATCTCCATGAATATCAAGGTGCCGCCCAGGGACAGAAGCCTTTGTCAGTACTAGGTAGGCCCTGGTTCCTTATGGTTAGGCTGCTTGCTGGATTTCCACGAATATCAAGATGCCGCCCAGGGACAAGCTGCTACCTGTGCCAACTCGGGCTGCTTTGAGAGTGCCCATGGATCTCTGCAGACTGATAGCAGAATTGTGGGCTGGTGGGTTTTGCCTCCCCGGGCAGAAGCATTTGCAGTACCAGGTAGGCACTCGGCCCATCGCGGCCGGTTGTCCGCTGGATTTCCACGAAGATCAAGGTGCCGCCCAGGGACAAGCTGCCACCTTAGCAAACTCGGGCTGCTTTGCGAGTGGCCATGGATCTCTGCAGACTGAAACCAGGAACGTGGGGTGGTGGCTTTTGTTTCCCCGGGCAGAAGCCTTTGTCAGTACCAGGTAGGGCCTTGTTCCTCAGCGGCAGGCTGCCCGCTGGATTTCCACGAATATCAAGATGCCGCCCAGGGACAAACTGCCACCTGTGCCAACTCGGGCTGCTTTGAGAGTGCCCATGGAGCTCTGCAAACTGAGACCAGGAATGTGGTATTGTGGGTTTTGTTTTCTTTAGGCAGAAGCCTTTGTCAGTACCAAGTAGGGCCTTGGTGCTCTGGGGCCGGCTGCCTGCTGTATTTCTACTAATATCAATATGCCACCCAGGGACAAGCTGCCACCAGTGCCAACTCGGGCTGCTTTGAGAGTGCCCATGGAGCTCTGTAAACTGAGACCTGGAACGTGGGGTGGTGGGTTTGTTTCCCCGGGCAGAAGGCTTTGTCAGTACTAGGTAGGCCCCTGTTCCTTATGGTTAGGCTGCTTGCTGGATTTCCACGAATATCAAGATGCCGCCCAGGGACAAGCTGCCACCTGTGCCAACTCAGGCTGCTTTGAGAGTGCCCATGGATCTCTGGAAACTGAGACCAGGAACGTGGGGTGGTGGGTTTTGTTTCCCCGGGCAGAAGCCTTTGTCAGTACCAGGTATGGCCTTGTTCCTCAGGGGCAGGCTGCCGGCTGGATTTCCACGAATATCAAGATGCCGCCCAGGGACAAGCTGCCACCCGTGCCAACTCGGGCTGCTTTGAGAGTGCCCATGGAGCTCTGCAAACTGAGACCAGGAACGTGGGCTGGTGGGTTTTGTTTACCCAGTCAGAAGCCTTTCTCTGTATCGTTTCGGCCCTCGGCCCTTCGGGGCCGGCAGCCTTCCAGATTTCCACGAAGATCAAGGTGCCGCCCAGGGACAAGCTGCCACCTGTGCCAACTCGGGCTACTTTGAGTGTGCCTATGGATCTCTGCAAACTGAGACCAGGAATGTGGGGTGGTGGGTTTTGTCTCCTTGGGCAGAAGCATTTGCAGGACCAGGTAGGCCCTCGGCCCTTCGGGGCAGTCTGCCTAATGGATTTCCACGAATATCGAGATGCTGCCCAGGGAGAAGCTGCTACATGTGCCAACTCGGGCTGCTTTGCGAGTGCCCATGGAGCTCTGCAAACTGAGACCAGGAACGTGGGCTGGTGGGTTTTGTTTCCCCGGGCAGAAGCCTTTCTGTGTACCATGTCGGCCCCCGCCCCTTCGGGGCCGACTGCCTGCTGGATTTCCACGAATATCAAGATGCCGCCCAGGGACAAGCTGCCACCCGTGCCAACTCAGGCTGCTTTGAGAGTGCCCATGGATCTCTGCAAACTGAGACCAGGAACGTGGGCTGGTGGGTTTTGTCTCCTTGGGCAGAAGCATTTGCAGTACCAGGTAGGCCCTCGGCCCTTTGTGTCCGTCTGCCTGCTGGATTTCCACGAATATCAAGATGCGGCCCAGGGACAAGATGCCACCTGTGCCAACTCGGGCTGCTTTGAGAGTGCCCACAGAGCTCTGGAATCTGAGACCAGGAACGTGGGGTGGTGGGTTTTGTTTCCCCGGGCAGAAGCCTTTGTCAGTACTAGGTAGGCCCCGGTTCCTTATGGTTAGGCTGCTTGCTGGATTTCCACGAATATCAAGATGCCGCCCAGGGACAAGCTGCAACCTGTGCCAACTCGGGCTGCTTTGAGAGTGCCCATCGATCTCTGCAGACTGAGACCAGAATTTTGGGCTGGTGGGTTTTGTCTCCCCGGGCAGAAGCATTTGCAGTACCAGGTAGGCACTCGGCCCATCGCGGCCGGTTGTCCGCTGGATTTCCACGAATATCAAGGTGCCGCCCAGGGACAAGCTGCTACCCGTGCCAACTCGGGCTGCTTTGAGAGTGCCCATGGATCTCTGCAGACTGAAACCAGGAACGTGGGGTGGTGGCTTTTGTTTCCCCGGGCAGAAGCCTTTGTCAGTACCAGGTAGGGCCTTGTTCCTCAGCGGCAGGCTGCCTGCTGGATTTCCACGAGTATCAAGATGCCGCCCAGGGACAAGCTGCCCCCCGTGCGAGTTTGGGCTGCTTTGAGAGTGCCCATGGAGCTCTGCAAACTGTGAACTGGAACGTGGGCTGGTGGGTTTTGTTTTCCCAGGCATGAGCCTTTGTCATTACCAGGTAGGGCCTTCTTCCTCATTGGGAGGCTGCTTGCTGGATTTCCACGAATATCAAAATGCCGCCCAGGGAAAAACTGCCACCTGTGCCAACTCGGGCTACTTTGAGAGTGCCCACAGAGCTCTGTAAACTGAGACCAGGAACGTGGGCTGGTGGGTTTTGTTTCCCTGGGCAGAAGCCTTTGTCAGTACCTGGTAGGCCATCGGGCTTTTGTGGCCATCTGTCTGCTGGATTTCCACGAATATCAAGGTGCCGCCCAGGGACAAGCTGCCACCCGTGCCAACTAGGGCTGCTTTGAGAGTTCCCACGGTGCTCTGGAAACTGAGACCAGGAACGTGGGGTTGTGGGTTTTGTTTTCCCAGGCAGAAGCCTTTGTCAGTACCAGGTAGGCCCTCAGCCCTCCGGGACTGGCTGCTTCCTGGGTTTCCACGAATATCAAGATTTCGCCCAGGGACAAGCTGCCACCTGTGCCAACTCGGGCTACTTTGTGAGTGCCCATGGAGCTCTGGAAACTGAGACCAGGAACGTGGGCTGGTGGGTTTTGTCTCCCCGGGAAGAAGCATTTGCAGGACCAGGTAAGCCCTCGGCCCTCGTGGGCCGGCAGCCTTCAGGATTTCCACGAATATCAAGGTGCCGCCCAGGGACAAGCTGCCACCAGTTCTAAGTCGGGCTACATTGAGAGTGCCCATGGAGCTCTGCAGACTGAGACCAGGAACGTGGGCTGGTGGGTTTTGTTTCACCGAGCAGAAGCCTTTGTCCGTACCAGGTAGGGCCTTGTTCCTCAGGGGCAGGCTGCCGGCTGGATTTCCACGAATATCAACATGCCGTCCAGGGACAAGCTGCCACCTGTGCCAACTCGGGCTGCTTTGAGAGTGCCCATCGATCTCTGCAGATTGAGACCAGAAATGTGGGATTGTGGGTTTTGTTTTGCCAGGCAGAAGCCTTTGTAAGTACCAAGTAGGGCCTTGTTCCTCAGGGGCAGGCTGCTTGCTGGATTTCCACAAATATCAAGATGCCGCCCAGGGACAAGCTGCCACCCGTACCAACTCCGGCTGCTTTGAGAGTGCCCATGGATCTCTGCAAACTGAGACCAGGAACGTGGGCTGGTGGGTTTTGTTTCCCCGGGCAGAAGCCTTTGTCAGTACCAGGTAGGGCTTTCTTCCTCATTGGCAGGCTGCCTGCTGGATTTCCACGAATCTCAAGATGCCGCCCAGGGACAAGGTGCAACCTGTGCCAGCTCGGGCTGCCTTGAGAGTGCCCACAGAGTTCTGTAAACTGAGTCCAGGAACGTGGGCTGGTGGGTTTTGTGTTCCCAGGCCTAAGCATTTGTCAGTACCAGGAAGGGCCTTGTTCCTTAGGGGCAGTCTGCCTGCTGGATTTCCACGAATATCAAGGTGCCGCCCAGGGACAACCTGCCACCTCTGCCGACTCGGGCCGCTTTGAGAGTGCCCATGGATCTCTGCAAACAGAGACATGGAACGTGGGGTGGTGGGTTTTGTCTCCTTGGGCAGCAGCATTTGCAGGACCAGGTGGGACTTCGGCCCTTCGGGTCCGGCTGCCTGCTTGATTTCCACGAATATCAAGATGCCGCCCAGGGACAAGCTGCCACCTGTGCCAACTCGGGCTGCTTTGCGAGTGCCCAAGGAGCTCTGCAAACTGATACCAGGAACGTGGGCTGGTGGCTTTTGTTTCCCCGGGCAGAAGCCATTCTCTGTAGGATGTCGGCCCTCGGCCTTTTGTGGCCATCTGTCTGCTGGATTTCCACGAATATAAAGATGCGACGCAGGGAGAAGCTGCCACCTGTGCCGACGCGGGCTTCGTTGAGAGTGCCCATGGAGCTCTGGAAACTGACCAGGACCGTGGGTTTGTGGGCTTCGTTTCCCGGGGAAGAAGCCTTTCTCTGTATCATGTCGGCCCTCGGCCCTTCGGGGCCCGCTGCATGCTGGATTTCCATGAAGATCAAGGTGCCGCCCAGGGACAAGCTGCCACCCGTGCCAACTCGGGCTTCTTTGAGAGTGCCCATGGAGCTCTGCAGACTGAGACCAGGAATGTGGGCTGGTGGCTTTTGTTTCCCCGGGCATAAGCCTTTGTCAGTACCAGGTAGGGCCTTGTTCCTCAGGGGCAGGCTGCCGGCTGGATTTCCATGAATCTGAAGATGCCGCCCAGGGACAAGCTACCACACGTGCCAACTCGGGCTGCTTTGATAGTGCCCATGGAGCTCTGCAAACTGAGACCAGGAACGTGGGGTTGTGGGTTTTGTTTTCCCAGGCAGAAGACTTTGTCAGTACTAGGTAGGCCCCTGTTCCTTATGGTTAGGCTGCTTGCTGGATTTCCACGAATATCAAGATGCCGCCCAGGGACAAGCTGCCACCTGTGCCAACTCGGACTGCTTTGAGAGTGCCCATGGATCTCTGTAAATTGAGACCAGGAACGTTGGCTGGTGGATTTTGTTTCCCCGGGCAGAATCATTTGCAGCACCAGGTAGGCCCTCGGCCAATCGCGGCCCTTTGTCCGCTGTATTTCCACGAATATCAAGGAGCCGCCCAGGGACAATCTGCCACCTGTGCCAACTTGGGCTGCTTTGAGAGTGCCCATGGAGCTCTGGAAACTGAGACCAGGAACGTGGGGTGGTGGCTTTTGTTTCCCCACGCAGAAGCCTTTGTCTGTACCAGGTAGGGCCTTGTTCCGCAGGGGCAGGCTGCCGGATGGATTTCCACGAATATCAAAATTCGGCCCAGGGACAAGCTGCCACCTGTGCCAACTCGTGCTGCTTTGACGGTGCCCATGGTGCTCTGCAAACTGAGACCAGGAACGTGGGGTTGTGGGTTTTGTTTCTAAAGGAAGAAGCCTTTGTAAGTACCAAGTATGGCCTTGTTCCTCTGGGGCCGGCTGCATGCTGGATTTCCACGAATATCAAGATGCCGCCCAGGGATAAGCTGCCACCTGTGCCAACTCGGGCTGCTTTGAGAGTGCCCATGGAGCTCTGTAAACTGAGACCAGGAACGTGGGGTGGTGGATTTTGTTTCCCCGGGTAGAATCATTTGCAGCACCAGGTAGGCCCTCGGCCAATCGCGGCCCTGGTCCGCTGTATTTCCACGAATATCAAGGTGCCGCCCAGGGACAAGCTGCCACCTGTGCCAACTCGGGCTGCTTTGAGAGTGCCCATGGAGCTCTGCAAACTGAGACCAGGAACGTGGGGTGGTGGCATTTGTTTCCCCAGGCAGAAGCCTTTGTCTGTACCAGGTAGGGCCTTGTTCCGCTGGGGCAGGCTGCCGGCTGGATTTCCACGAATATCAAGATGCCGCCCAGGGACAAGCTGCCACCTGTGGCAACTCGGGCTGCTTTGTGAGTGCCCACAGAGCTCTGTAAACTGAGACCAGGAACGTGGGCTCTTGGGTTTTGTTTCCCGGGGTAGAAACCTTTCCCTGTACCATGTCGGGCCTCGGCCCTTCGGTGCCGGCTGCCTGCTGAATCTCCATGAATATCAAGGTGCTGCCCAGGGACAAGCTGCCACCTGTGCCAAGTCAGGCTACTTTGAGAGTGCCCTTGGAGCTCTGCAGACTGAGACCAGGAACGTGGGGTGGTGGGTTTTGTTTCCCGGGGAAGAAGCCTTTCTCTGTACCATGTCGGCCCTCAGCCCTTCAGGGCTGGCTTCTTGCTGGACTTCCACGAATATCAAGATGCTGCCCAGGGACAAGCTGCCACCTGTGCCAACTCGGGCTGCTTTGAGAGTGCCCATGGAGCTCTGCAAACTGAGACCAGGAACGTGGGCTGGTGGGTTTTGTTTTGCCAGGCAGAAGCTTTTGTCATTACCAGGTAGGGCCTTGATCCTCAGGGGCAGGCTGCCTGCTGGATTTCCACGAATATCAAGATGCCGCCCAGGGACAAGCTGCCACCTGTGGCAACTCGGGCTGCTTTGTGAGTGCCCACAGAGCTCTGTAAACTGAGACCAGGAACGTGGGGTTGTGGGTTTTGTTTCCCCGGGCAGAAGCCTTTGTCAGTACCAGGTAGGGCTTTCTTCCTCATTGGCAGGCTGCCTGCTGGATTTCCACGAATCTCAAGATGCCGCCCAGGGACAAGGTGCAACCTGTGCCAGCTCGGGCTGCCTTGAGAGTGCCCACAGAGTTCTGTAAACTGAGTCCAGGAACGTGGGCTGGTGGGTTTTGTGTTCCCAGGCCTAAGCATTTGTCAGTACCAGGAAGGGCCTTGTTCCTTAGGGGCAGTCTGCCTGCTGGATTTCCACGAATATCAAGGTGCCGCCCAGGGACAACCTGCCACCTCTGCCGACTCGGGCCGCTTTGAGAGTGCCCATGGATCTCTGCAAACAGAGACATGGAACGTGGGGTGGTGGGTTTTGTCTCCTTGGGCAGCAGCATTTGCAGGACCAGGTGGGACTTCGGCCCTTCGGGTCCGGCTGCCTGCTTGATTTCCACGAATATCAAGATGCCGCCCAGGGACAAGCTGCCACCTGTGCCAACTCGGGCTGCTTTGCGAGTGCCCAAGGAGCTCTGCAAACTGATACCAGGAACGTGGGCTGGTGGCTTTTGTTTCCCCGGGCAGAAGCCATTCTCTGTAGGATGTCGGCCCTCGGCCTTTTGTGGCCATCTGTCTGCTGGATTTCCACGAATATAAAGATGCGACGCAGGGAGAAGCTGCCACCTGTGCCGACGCGGGCTTCGTTGAGAGTGCCCATGGAGCTCTGGAAACTGACCAGGACCGTGGGTTTGTGGGCTTCGTTTCCCGGGGAAGAAGCCTTTCTCTGTATCATGTCGGCCCTCGGCCCTTCGGGGCCCGCTGCATGCTGGATTTCCATGAAGATCAAGGTGCCGCCCAGGGACAAGCTGCCACCCGTGCCAACTCGGGCTTCTTTGAGAGTGCCCATGGAGCTCTGCAGACTGAGACCAGGAATGTGGGCTGGTGGCTTTTGTTTCCCCGGGCATAAGCCTTTGTCAGTACCAGGTAGGGCCTTGTTCCTCAGGGGCAGGCTGCCGGCTGGATTTCCATGAATCTGAAGATGCCGCCCAGGGACAAGCTACCACACGTGCCAACTCGGGCTGCTTTGATAGTGCCCATGGAGCTCTGCAAACTGAGACCAGGAACGTGGGGTTGTGGGTTTTGTTTTCCCAGGCAGAAGACTTTGTCAGTACTAGGTAGGCCCCTGTTCCTTATGGTTAGGCTGCTTGCTGGATTTCCACGAATATCAAGATGCCGCCCAGGGACAAGCTGCCACCTGTGCCAACTCGGACTGCTTTGAGAGTGCCCATGGATCTCTGTAAATTGAGACCAGGAACGTTGGCTGGTGGATTTTGTTTCCCCGGGCAGAATCATTTGCAGCACCAGGTAGGCCCTCGGCCAATCGCGGCCCTTTGTCCGCTGTATTTCCACGAATATCAAGGAGCCGCCCAGGGACAATCTGCCACCTGTGCCAACTTGGGCTGCTTTGAGAGTGCCCATGGAGCTCTGGAAACTGAGACCAGGAACGTGGGGTGGTGGCTTTTGTTTCCCCACGCAGAAGCCTTTGTCTGTACCAGGTAGGGCCTTGTTCCGCAGGGGCAGGCTGCCGGATGGATTTCCACGAATATCAAAATTCGGCCCAGGGACAAGCTGCCACCTGTGCCAACTCGTGCTGCTTTGACGGTGCCCATGGTGCTCTGCAAACTGAGACCAGGAACGTGGGGTTGTGGGTTTTGTTTCTAAAGGAAGAAGCCTTTGTAAGTACCAAGTATGGCCTTGTTCCTCTGGGGCCGGCTGCATGCTGGATTTCCACGAATATCAAGATGCCGCCCAGGGACAAGCTGCCACCTGTGCCAACTCGGGCTGCTTTGAGAGTGCCCATGGAGCTCTGTAAACTGAGACCAGGAACGTGGGGTGGTGGATTTTGTTTCCCCGGGTAGAATCATTTGCAGCACCAGGTAGGCCCTCGGCCAATCGCGGCCCTGGTCCGCTGTATTTCCACGAATATCAAGGTGCCGCCCAGGGACAAGCTGCCACCTGTGCCAACTCGGGCTGCTTTGAGAGTGCCCATGGAGCTCTGCAAACTGAGACCAGGAACGTGGGGTGGTGGCATTTGTTTCCCCAGGCAGAAGCCTTTGTCTGTACCAGGTAGGGCCTTGTTCCGCTGGGGCAGGCTGCCGGCTGGATTTCCACGAATATCAAGATGCCGCCCAGGGACAAGCTGCCACCTGTGGCAACTCGGGCTGCTTTGTGAGTGCCCACAGAGCTCTGTAAACTGAGACCAGGAACGTGGGCTCTTGGGTTTTGTTTCCCGGGGTAGAAACCTTTCCCTGTACCATGTCGGGCCTCGGCCCTTCGGTGCCGGCTGCCTGCTGAATCTCCATGAATATCAAGGTGCTGCCCAGGGACAAGCTGCCACCTGTGCCAAGTCAGGCTACTTTGAGAGTGCCCTTGGAGCTCTGCAGACTGAGACCAGGAACGTGGGGTGGTGGGTTTTGTTTCCCGGGGAAGAAGCCTTTCTCTGTACCATGTCGGCCCTCAGCCCTTCAGGGCTGGCTTCTTGCTGGACTTCCACGAATATCAAGATGCTGCCCAGGGACAAGCTGCCACCTGTGCCAACTCGGGCTGCTTTGAGAGTGCCCATGGAGCTCTGCAAACTGAGACCAGGAACGTGGGCTGGTGGGTTTTGTTTTGCCAGGCAGAAGCTTTTGTCATTACCAGGTAGGGCCTTGATCCTCAGGGGCAGGCTGCCTGCTGGATTTCCACGAATATCAAGATGCCGCCCAGGGACAAGCTGCCACCTGTGGCAACTCGGGCTGCTTTGTGAGTGCCCACAGAGCTCTGTAAACTGAGACCAGGAACGTGGGGTTGTGGGTTTTGTTTCCCCGGGCAGAAGCCTTTGTCAGTACCAGGTAGGGCTTTCTTCCTCATTGGCAGGCTGCCTGCTGGATTTCCACGAATCTCAAGATGCCGCCCAGGGACAAGGTGCAACCTGTGCCAGCTCGGGCTGCCTTGAGAGTGCCCACAGAGTTCTGTAAACTGAGTCCAGGAACGTGGGCTGGTGGGTTTTGTGTTCCCAGGCCTAAGCATTTGTCAGTACCAGGAAGGGCCTTGTTCCTTAGGGGCAGTCTGCCTGCTGGATTTCCACGAATATCAAGGTGCCGCCCAGGGACAACCTGCCACCTCTGCCGACTCGGGCCGCTTTGAGAGTGCCCATGGATCTCTGCAAACAGAGACATGGAACGTGGGGTGGTGGGTTTTGTCTCCTTGGGCAGCAGCATTTGCAGGACCAGGTGGGACTTCGGCCCTTCGGGTCCGGCTGCCTGCTTGATTTCCACGAATATCAAGATGCCGCCCAGGGACAAGCTGCCACCTGTGCCAACTCGGGCTGCTTTGCGAGTGCCCAAGGAGCTCTGCAAACTGATACCAGGAACGTGGGCTGGTGGCTTTTGTTTCCCCGGGCAGAAGCCATTCTCTGTAGGATGTCGGCCCTCGGCCTTTTGTGGCCATCTGTCTGCTGGATTTCCACGAATATAAAGATGCGACGCAGGGAGAAGCTGCCACCTGTGCCGACGCGGGCTTCGTTGAGAGTGCCCATGGAGCTCTGGAAACTGACCAGGACCGTGGGTTTGTGGGCTTCGTTTCCCGGGGAAGAAGCCTTTCTCTGTATCATGTCGGCCCTCGGCCCTTCGGGGCCCGCTGCATGCTGGATTTCCATGAAGATCAAGGTGCCGCCCAGGGACAAGCTGCCACCCGTGCCAACTCGGGCTTCTTTGAGAGTGCCCATGGAGCTCTGCAGACTGAGACCAGGAATGTGGGCTGGTGGCTTTTGTTTCCCCGGGCATAAGCCTTTGTCAGTACCAGGTAGGGCCTTGTTCCTCAGGGGCAGGCTGCCGGCTGGATTTCCATGAATCTGAAGATGCCGCCCAGGGACAAGCTACCACACGTGCCAACTCGGGCTGCTTTGATAGTGCCCATGGAGCTCTGCAAACTGAGACCAGGAACGTGGGGTTGTGGGTTTTGTTTTCCCAGGCAGAAGACTTTGTCAGTACTAGGTAGGCCCCTGTTCCTTATGGTTAGGCTGCTTGCTGGATTTCCACGAATATCAAGATGCCGCCCAGGGACAAGCTGCCACCTGTGCCAACTCGGACTGCTTTGAGAGTGCCCATGGATCTCTGTAAACTGAGACCAGGAACGTTGGCTGGTGGATTTTGTTTCCCCGGGCAGAATCATTTGCAGCACCAGGTAGGCCCTCGGCCAATCGCGGCCCTTTGTCCGCTGTATTTCCACGAATATCAAGGAGCCGCCCAGGGACAATCTGCCACCTGTGCCAACTCGGGCTGCTTTGAGAGTGCCCATGGAGCTCTGGAAACTGAGACCAGGAACGTGGGGTGGTGGCTTTTGTTTCCCCACGCAGAAGCCTTTGTCTGTACCAGGTAGGGCCTTGTTCCGCAGGGGCAGGCTGCCGGATGGATTTCCACGAATATCAAAATGCGGCCCAGGGACAAGCTGCCACCTGTGCCAACTCGGGCTGCTTTGAGAGTGCCCATGGTGCTCTGCAAACTGAGACCAGGAACGTGGGGTTGTGGGTTTTGTTTCTAAAGGAAGAAGCCTTTGTAAGTACCAAGTATGGCCTTGTTCCTCTGGGGCCGGCTGCATGCTGGATTTCCACGAATATCAAGATGCCGCCCAGGGACAAGCTGCCACCTGTGCCAACTCGGGCTGCTTTGAGAGTGCCCATGGAGCTCTGTAAACTGAGACCAGGAACGTGGGGTGGTGGATTTTGTTTCCCCGGGTAGAATCATTTGCAGCACCAGGTAGGCCCTCGGCCAATCGCGGCCCTGGTCCGCTGTATTTCCACGAATATCAAGGTGCCGCCCAGGGACAAGCTGCCACCTGTGCCAACTCGGGCTGCTTTGAGAGTGCCCATGGAGCTCTGCAAACTGAGACCAGGAACGTGGGGTGGTGGCATTTGTTTCCCCAGGCAGAAGCCTTTGTCTGTACCAGGTAGGGCCTTGTTCCGCTGGGGCAGGCTGCCGGCTGGATTTCCACGAATATCAAGATGCCGCCCAGGGACAAGCTGCCACCTGTGGCAACTCGGGCTGCTTTGTGAGTGCCCACAGAGCTCTGTAAACTGAGACCAGGAACGTGGGCTCTTGGGTTTTGTTTCCCGGGGTAGAAACCTTTCCCTGTACCATGTCGGGCCTCGGCCCTTCGGTGCCGGCTGCCTGCTGAATCTCCATGAATATCAAGGTGCTGCCCAGGGACAAGCTGCCACCTGTGCCAAGTCAGGCTACTTTGAGAGTGCCCTTGGAGCTCTGCAGACTGAGACCAGGAACGTGGGGTGGTGGGTTTTGTTTCCCGGGGAAGAAGCCTTTCTCTGTACCATGTCGGCCCTCAGCCCTTCAGGGCTGGCTTCTTGCTGGACTTCCACGAATATCAAGATGCTGCCCAGGGACAAGCTGCCACCTGTGCCAACTCGGGCTGCTTTGAGAGTGCCCATGGAGCTCTGCAAACTGAGACCAGGAACGTGGGCTGGTGGGTTTTGTTTTGCCAGGCAGAAGCTTTTGTCATTACCAGGTAGGGCCTTGATCCTCAGGGGCAGGCTGCCTGCTGGATTTCCACGAATATCAAGATGCCGCCCAGGGACAAGCTGCCACCTGTGGCAACTCGGGCTGCTTTGTGAGTGCCCACAGAGCTCTGTAAACTGAGACCAGGAACGTGGGGTTGTGGGTTTTGTTTCCCCGGGTAGAAGCCTTTGTAATTACCAGGTAGGGCATTGTTCGTCAGGGGCAGGCTGCCGGCTGGATTTCCACGAATATCAAGATGCCGCCGAGGGACAAGCTGCCACCTGTGCCAACTCGGGCTGCTTTGAGAGTGCCAGTTGATCTCTGGAAACTGAGAACAGGAACGTGGGCTGGTGGGTTTTGTTTTCCCAGGCAGAAGCCTTTGTCATTACCAGGTAGGGCCTTGTTCCTCAGGGGCAGGCTGCCGGCTGGATTTCCACGAATATCAAGATGCCGCCCAGGGACAAGTGCCACCTGTGCCAACTCGGGCTACCATGAGAGTGCCCATGGAGCTCTGCAAACTGAGACCAGGAACGTGGGCCGGTGGGTTTTCTTTCCCAGGGCAGAAACTTTTCCCTGAACCATGTCGGGCTTCGGCCCTTCTGGGCCGGCTGCCTGCTGGATTTCCACAAATATCGAGGTGCCACCCAGGGACAAGCTGCCACCCGTGCCAACTCGGGCTGCTTTGAGAGTGCCCATGGAGCTCTGAAAACTGAGACCAGGAACGTGGGGTTGTGGGTTTTGTTTCCCCGGGCAGAAGCCTTTCTCTGTAGCATGTCGGCCCTCGGCCCTTTGTGGCCATCTGTCTTCTTGATTTCCACGAATATCAAGGTGCCGCCCAGGGACAAGCTGCCACCCGTGCCAACTCGGGCTTCTTTGAGAGTTCCCACGGAGCTCTTGAAATTGAGACCAGGAACGTGGGCTCGTGGGTTTTGTTCCCGCAGGCAGAAGCCATCGTCTCTACTAGGCAGGCCCCTGTTCCTTATGGTTAGGCTAATTGCTGGATTTCCACGAATATCAAGATGCCACCCAGGGACAAGCTGCCACCTGTGCCAACTCGGGCTGCTTTGAGAGTGCCCATCGATCTCTGCAGACTGAGACCAGGAATGTGGTGTGGTGGGTTTTGTTTCCCCAGCAGAAGCATTTGCAATACCAGGTAGGCCCTCGGCGCATCGCGGCCTGTTGCCCGCTGGATTTCCACAAATATCATGGTGCCACCCAGGGACAAGCTGCCACCCGTGCCAACCCGGGCTGCTTTGAGAGTGCCCATGGAGCTCTGCAAACTGAGACCAGGAACGTGGGCTGGTGGGTATTTTTTCCCCGGGCAGAAGCCTTTCTCTGTAGCATGTCGGCGCTCGCAAATTCGGGGCCGGCTGCCTGCTGGATTTCCACGAAGATCAAGATGCCGCCCAGGGACAAGCTGCCACCCGTGGCAACTCGGGCTGCTTTGAGAGAGCCCATGGAGCTCTGCAGACTGAGACCAGGAACGTGGGGTGGTGGCTTTTGTTTCCTCAGGAAGAAGCCTTTGTCTGTACCAGGTAGGGCCTTGTTCCTCAGGGGCAGGCTGCCGGCTGGATTTCCACGAATATCAAGATGCCGCCCAGGGACAAGGTGCCACCTGTGCCAACTCGGGCTGCTTTGAGAGTGCCCATGGAGCTCTGCAAACTGAGACCAGGAACGTGGGCTGGTGGGTTTTGTTTCCCGGGGTAGAAACCTTTCCCTGTACCATGTCGGCCCTCGGCCCTTCGGGGCCGGCTGCCTGCTGGATCTCCATGAATATCAAGGTGCCGCCCAGGGACAAGCTGCCACCTGTGCCAAGTCGGGCTACTTTGAGAGTGCCCATGGAGCTCTGCAGACTGAGACCAGGAACGTGGGGTGGTGGGTTTTGTTTCCTGGGGAAGAAGCCTTTCTCTGTACCATGTCGGCCCTCGGCCCTTCGGGGCTGGCTTCTTGCTGGACTTCCACGAATATCAAGGTGCCGCCCAGGGGCAAACTGCCACCCGTACCAACTTGGTCTGCTTTGAGAGTGTCCATGGATCTCTGCGAACTGAGACCAGGAACGTGGGCTGGTGGCTTTTGTTTCCCCGGGCAGAAGCCTCTGTCAGTACCAGGTAGGCCCCTGTTCCATATGGTTAGGCTGCTTGCTGGATTTCCACGAATATCAACATGCCGCCCGCGGACAAGCTGCCACCTGTGCCAACTTGGGCTGCTTTGAGAGTGCCCATCGATCTCTGCAGATTGAGACCAGAAATGTGGGGTGGTGGGTTTAGTACCCCGGGGCAGAAACATTTGCAGTACCAGGTAGGCACTCGGCCCATCGCGGCTGATTGTCCGCGGGATTTCCACGAATATCAAGATGCCGCACAGGGAAAAGCTGCCACCTGTGCCAACTCGGGCTGCTTTGAGAGTGCCCATGGAGCTCTGCAGACTGAGACCAGGAACGTGGGCTGGTGGGTTTTGTTTCACCGAGCAGAAACTTTTGTCATTACCAGGTAGGGCCTTGTTCCTCAGGGGCCGACTGCCTGCTGGATTTCCACGAATATCAAGATGCCGCCCAGGGACAAGCTGCCACCTGTGCCAACTCGGGCTGCTTTGAGAGTGCCCATCGATCTCTGTAAACTGAGACCAGGAACGTGGGCTGGTGGCTTTTGTTTGCCCGGGCAGAAGCCTTTGTCTGTACCAGGTAGGGCCTTGTTCCTCAGGGGCAGGCTGCCGGCTGGATTTCCACGAATATCAAGATGCCGCCCAGGGACAAGCTGCCACCTGTGGCAACTCGGGCTGCTTTGTGAGTGCCCACAGAGCTCTGTAAACTGAGACCAGGAACGTGGGGTTGTGGGTTTTGTTTCCCCGGGTAGAAGCCTTTGTAATTACCAGGTAGGGCATTGTTCGTCAGGGGCAGGCTGCCGGCTGGATTTCCACGAATATCAAGATGCCGCCGAGGGACAAGCTGCCACCTGTGCCAACTCGGGCTGCTTTGAGAGTGCCAGTTGATCTCTGGAAACTGAGAACAGGAACGTGGGCTGGTGGGTTTTGTTTTCCCAGGCAGAAGCCTTTGTCATTACCAGGTAGGGCCTTGTTCCTCAGGGGCAGGCTGCCGGCTGGATTTCCACGAATATCAAGATGCCGCCCAGGGACAAGTGCCACCTGTGCCAACTCGGGCTACCATGAGAGTGCCCATGGAGCTCTGCAAACTGAGACCAGGAACGTGGGCCGGTGGGTTTTCTTTCCCAGGGCAGAAACTTTTCCCTGAACCATGTCGGGCTTCGGCCCTTCTGGGCCGGCTGCCTGCTGGATTTCCACAAATATCGAGGTGCCACCCAGGGACAAGCTGCCACCCGTGCCAACTCGGGCTGCTTTGAGAGTGCCCATGGAGCTCTGAAAACTGAGACCAGGAACGTGGGGTTGTGGGTTTTGTTTCCCCGGGCAGAAGCCTTTCTCTGTAGCATGTCGGCCCTCGGCCCTTTGTGGCCATCTGTCTTCTTGATTTCCACGAATATCAAGGTGCCGCCCAGGGACAAGCTGCCACCCGTGCCAACTCGGGCTTCTTTGAGAGTTCCCACGGAGCTCTTGAAATTGAGACCAGGAACGTGGGCTCGTGGGTTTTGTTCCCGCAGGCAGAAGCCATCGTCTGTACTAGGCAGGCCCCTGTTCCTTATGGTTAGGCTAATTGCTGGATTTCCACGAATATCAAGATGCCACCCAGGGACAAGCTGCCACCTGTGCCAACTCGGGCTGCTTTGAGAGTGCCCATCGATCTCTGCAGACTGAGACCAGGAATGTGGTGTGGTGGGTTTTGTTTCCCCAGCAGAAGCATTTGCAATACCAGGTAGGCCCTCGGCGCATCGCGGCCTGTTGCCCGCTGGATTTCCACAAATATCATGGTGCCACCCAGGGACAAGCTGCCACCCGTGCCAACCCGGGCTGCTTTGAGAGTGCCCATGGAGCTCTGCAAACTGAGACCAGGAACGTGGGCTGGTGGGTATTTTTTCCCCGGGCAGAAGCCTTTCTCTGTAGCATGTCGGCGCTCGCAAATTCGGGGCCGGCTGCCTGCTGGATTTCCACGAAGATCAAGATGCCGCCCAGGGACAAGCTGCCACCCGTGGCAACTCGGGCTGCTTTGAGAGAGCCCATGGAGCTCTGCAGACTGAGACCAGGAACGTGGGGTGGTGGCTTTTGTTTCCTCAGGAAGAAGCCTTTGTCTGTACCAGGTAGGGCCTTGTTCCTCAGGGGCAGGCTGCCGGCTGGATTTCCACGAATATCAAGATGCCGCCCAGGGACAAGGTGCCACCTGTGCCAACTCGGGCTGCTTTGAGAGTGCCCATGGAGCTCTGCAAACTGAGACCAGGAACGTGGGCTGGTGGGTTTTGTTTCCCGGGGTAGAAACCTTTCCCTGTACCATGTCGGCCCTCGGCCCTTCGGGGCCGGCTGCCTGCTGGATCTCCATGAATATCAAGGTGCCGCCCAGGGACAAGCTGCCACCTGTGCCAAGTCGGGCTACTTTGAGAGTGCCCATGGAGCTCTGCAGACTGAGACCAGGAACGTGGGGTGGTGGGTTTTGTTTCCTGGGGAAGAAGCCTTTCTCTGTACCATGTCGGCCCTCGGCCCTTCGGGGCTGGCTTCTTGCTGGACTTCCACGAATATCAAGGTGCCGCCCAGGGGCAAACTGCCACCCGTACCAACTTGGTCTGCTTTGAGAGTGTCCATGGATCTCTGCGAACTGAGACCAGGAACGTGGGCTGGTGGCTTTTGTTTCCCCGGGCAGAAGCCTCTGTCAGTACCAGGTAGGCCCCTGTTCCATATGGTTAGGCTGCTTGCTGGATTTCCACGAATATCAACATGCCGCCCGCGGACAAGCTGCCACCTGTGCCAACTTGGGCTGCTTTGAGAGTGCCCATCGATCTCTGCAGATTGAGACCAGAAATGTGGGGTGGTGGGTTTAGTACCCCGGGGCAGAAACATTTGCAGTACCAGGTAGGCACTCGGCCCATCGCGGCTGATTGTCCGCGGGATTTCCACGAATATCAAGATGCCGCACAGGGAAAAGCTGCCACCTGTGCCAACTCGGGCTGCTTTGAGAGTGCCCATGGAGCTCTGCAGACTGAGACCAGGAACGTGGGCTGGTGGGTTTTGTTTCACCGAGCAGAAACTTTTGTCATTACCAGGTAGGGCCTTGTTCCTCAGGGGCCGACTGCCTGCTGGATTTCCACGAATATCAAGATGCCGCCCAGGGACAAGCTGCCACCTGTGCCAACTCGGGCTGCTTTGAGAGTGCCCATCGATCTCTGTAAACTGAGACCAGGAACGTGGGCTGGTGGCTTTTGTTTGCCCGGGCAGAAGCCTTTGTCTGTACCAGGTAGGGCCTTGTTCCTCAGGGGCAGGCTGCCGGCTGGATTTCCACGAATATCAAGATGCCGCCCAGGGACAAGCTGCCACCTGTGCCAACTCGGGCTGCTTTGAGAGTGCCAGTTGATCTCTGGAAACTGAGAACAGGAACGTGGGCTGGTGGGTTTTGTTTCACCAGGCAGAAGGCTTTGTCATTATGAGGTAGGGCCTTGTTCCTCAGGGGCAGGCTGCCTCCTGGATTTCCACGAATATCAAGATGCCGCCCAGGGACAAGCTGCCACCTGTGCCAACTCGGGCTACTTTGAGAGTGCCCATGGAGCTCTGCAAACTGAGACCAGGAACGTGGGCTGGTGGGTTTTTTTCCCAGGGCAGAAGCCTTTCCCTGTACCATGTCGGCCCTCGGCCCTTCTGGGCCGGCTGCCTGCTGGATTTCCACGAATATCAAGATGCCGCCCAGGGACAAGCTGCCACCTGTGCCAACTCGGGCTGCTTTGAGAGTGCCCATGGAGCTCTGTAAACTGAGACCAGGAACGTGGGGTGGTGGGTTTTGTTTCCCCGGGCAGAAGCCTTTGTCAGTCCAGGTAGGGCCTTGTTCCTCACGGGCCGTCTGCTTGCTGGATTTCCACCAATATCAAGATGCCGCCCAGGGACAAGCTGCCACCCGTGCCAACTCGAGCTGCTTTGAGAGTTCCCATGGAGCTCTGCAAACTGAGACCAGGAACGTGGGCTGGTGGGTTTTGTCTCCTTGGGCATTTCCAGGACCATAGGCCCTCAAGGGCTGCAGGGACAAGCTGCCACCCGTGCCAACTCGTCTGCTTTGAGTTCCCACTCTGCAAATTGAGACCAGGAACGTGGGCTGGTGGGTTTTGTTTTCCCAGGCATAAGCCTTTGTCAGTACTTGGTAGGCCCCTGTTCCTTATGGTTAGGCTGCTTGCTGGATTTCCACGAATATCAAGATGCCGCCCAGGGACAAGCTGCCACCTGTGCCAACTCGGGCTGCTTTGAGAGTGCCCATCGATCTCTGCAAACTGAGACCAGGAACGTGGGGTGGTGGGTTTTGTTTCCCCGGGCAGAAGCCTTTGTCAGTACCAGGTAGGGCCTTGTTCCTTAGGGGTAGGCTGGCCGCTGGATTTCCACGAATATCAAGATGCCGCCCAGGGACAAGCTGCCACCCGTGCCAACTCGGGCTGCTTTGAGAGTGCCCATGGATCTCTGCAAACTGAGACCAGGAACGTGGGCTGGTGGGTTTTGTTTCCCCGGGCAGAATCCTTTGTTTTGTTTTACCAGGCAGAAGCCTTTGTCTGTACTAGGTAGTGCCTTGTTCCTCAGGGGCCGGCTGCCTGCTGGATTTCCACGAATATCAAGATGGCGCCCAGGGACAAGCTGCCACCTGTGCCAACTCGCGCTGCTTTGAGAGTGCCCATGGAGCTCTGGAAACTGAGACCAGGAACGTGGGCTGGTGGGTTTTGTTTTCCCAGGCATAAGCCTTTGTCAGTACCAGTTAGGCCCTCGGCCTTTCGGGGGGCTGCTTGCCGGATTTCCACGAATATCAAGATGCCGCCCAGGGACAAGCTGCCACCTGTGCCAACTCGGGCTGCTTTGAGAGTGCCCATGGATCTCTGCAAACTGAGACCAGGAACATGGGGTGGTGGGTTTTGTTTCCCCGGGCAGAAGGCTTTGTCAGTACCAGGTCGGGCCTTGTTCCTCAGGGGCAGGCTGCCTGCTGGATTTCCACGAATATCAAGATGCCGCCCAGGGACAAGCTGCCACCTGTGCCAACTCGGGCTGCTTTGAGAGTGCCCATGGAGCTCTGCAAACTGAGACCAGGAACGTGGGCTGGTGGGTTTTGTTTTCCCAGGCATAAGCCTTTCTCAGTACCATGTCGGCCCTTGTTCCTCATTGGCAGGCTGCCTGCTGGATTTCCACGAATATCAAGATGCCGCCCAGGGACAAGCTGCCACCTGTGCCAACTCACGCTGCTTTGAGAGTGCCCATGGATCTCTGCAAACTGAGATCAGGAACGTGGGCGTGTGGGTTTTGTTTCCCTAGGACGAAGCCTTTGTCCGTACCACGCAGGCCCTTGGCCTTTTTTGGCCGGATGCATGCTGGATTTCGACGACTCTGAAGATGCCGCACCGGGACAAGCTGCAACCTGTGCCAACTCCGGCTGCTTTGAGTGTTCCCACGGAGCTCTGGAAACTGAGACCAGGAATGTGGGCTGGTGGGTTTTGTTTCCCTGTGCAGATGCCTTTGTCATTACCAGGTAGGGCCTTGTTCCTCACGGGCCGTCTGCTTGCTGGATTTCCACGAATATCAAGGTGCCGCCCAGGGACAAGCTGCCACCCGTGCCAACTCGGGCTGCTTTGAGAGTTCCCATGGAGCTCTGCAAACTGAGACCAGGAATGTGGGCTGGTGGGTTTTGTCTCCTTGGGCAGAAGCATTTGTCAGTACCACGTAGGCCCTCGGCCCTTTGGGTCCGTCTGCCTGCTGGATTTCCACGAATATCAAGATGCGGCCCAGGGACAATCTGCCACCGGTGCCAACTCGGGCTGCTTTGAGAGTGCCCACAGAGCTCTGGAATCTGAGACCAGGAACGTGGGCTGCTGGGTATTTTTTCCCCGGGCAGAAGCCTTTGTCAGTACTAGGTAGGCCCCTGTTCCTTATGGTTAGGCTGCTTGCTGGATTTCCACGAATATCAAGATGCCGCCCAGGGACAAGCTGCTACCTGTGCCAACTCGGGCTGCTTTGAGAGTGCCCATCGATCTCTGCAGACTGAGACCAGAATTGTGGGCTGGTGGGTTTTGTTTCCCCGGGCAGAAACATTTGCAGTACCAGGTAGGCACTCGGCCCATCGCGGCCGGTTGTCCGCTGGATTTCCACGAATATCAAGGTGCCGCCCAGGGACAAGCTGCTACCCGTGCCAACTCGGGCTGCTTTGAGAGTGCCCATGGATCTCTGCAGACTGAAACCAGGAACGTGGGGTGGTGGGTTTTGTTTCCCCGGGCAGAAGCCTTTGTCAGTACCAGGTAGGGCCTTGTTCCTCAGGGGCAGGCTGCCTGCTGGATTTCCACGAATATCAAGATGCTGCCCAGGGACAAGCTGCCCCCCGTGCCAGTTCGGGCTGCTTTGAGAGTGCCCATGGATCTCTGGAAACTGAGAACTGGAACGTGGGCTGGTGGGTTTTGTTTTCCCAGGCATGAGCCTTTGTCATTACCAGGTAGGGCCTTCTTCCTCAGGGGAGGCTGCCGGCTGGATTTCCACGAATATCAAAATGCCGCCCAGGGACAAAACTGCCACCCGTGCCAACTCGGGCTACTTTGAGAGTGCCCATGGAGCTCTGCAAACTGAGACCAGGAACGTGGGCTGGTGGGTTTTGTTTCCCTGGGCAGAAGCCTTTGTCAGTACCAGGTAGGCCATCGGCCCTTCGGGGCCATCTGCCTGCTGGATTTCCACGAATATCAAGGTGCCGCCCAGGGACAAGCTGCCACCCGTGCCAACTCGGGCTGCTTTGAGAGTGCCCATGGAGCTCTGGAAACTGAGACCAGGAACGTGGGCTGGTGGGTTTTGTTTCCCCGGGCAGAAGCCTTTGTCTGTAGCATGTAGGCGCTCGCAACCTCGGGGCCGGCTGCCTGCTGGATTTCCACGAATATCAAAATGCCGCCCAGGGACAAGCTGCCACCTGTGCCAACTTGGGCTGCTTTGAGAGTGCCCATGGAGCTCTGCAAACTGAGACCAGGAACGTGGGTTGGTGGGTTTTGTTTCCCGGGGAAGAAGCCTTTCTCAGTACCATGTCGGCCCTCGGCCCTTTGGGGCCCGCTGCCTGCTGGATTTCCACGAAGATCAAGGTGCCGCCCAGGGACAAGCTGCCACCTGTGCCAACTCGGGCTGCTTTGAGAGTGCCCATGGAGCTCTGCAGACTGAGACCAGGAATGTGGGCTGGTGGCTTTTGTTTCCCCGGGCATAAGCCTTTGTGAGTACCAGGTAGGCCCTTGTTCCTCAGGGGCCGGCTGCCGGCTGGATTTCCACGAATCTGAAGATGCCGCCCAGGGACAAGCTGCCACACATGCCAACTCGGGCTACTTTGATAGTGCCCATGGAGCTCTGGAAACTGAGACCAGGAACGTGGGGTGGTGGGTTTTGTTTTCCCAGGCAGAAGCCTTTGTCAGTACTAGGTAGGCCCCTGTTCCTTATGGTTAGGCTGCCTGCTGGATTTCCACGAATATCAAGATGCCGCCCGGGGACAAGCTGCCACCTGTGCCAACTCGGACTGCTTTGAGAGTGCCCATGGATCTCTGCAAACTGAGACCAGGAACGTGGGGTGGTGGATTTTGTTTCCCCGGGCAGAATCATTTGCAGCACCAGGTAGGCCCTCGGCCAATCACGGCCCTTTGTCCGCTGTATTTCCACGAATCTGAAGATGCCGCCCAGGGACAAGCTGCCACCTGTGCCAACTCGGGCTGCTTTGAGAGTGCCCATGGAGCTCTGCAAACTGAGACCAGGAACGTGGGGTGGTGGCTTTTGTTTCCCCAGGCAGAAGCCTTTGTCTGTACCAGGTAGGGCCTTGTTCCTTAGGGGCAGGCTGCCGGCTGGATTTCCACGAATATCAAGGTGCCGCCCAGGGACAAGCTGCCACCTGTGCCAACTCGGGCTGCTTTGAGAGTGCCCATGGAGCTCTGCAAACTGAGACCAGGAACGTGGGCTGGTGGGTTTTGTTTCCACCGGAAGAAGCCTTTGTCAGTACCAAGTATGGCCTTGTTCCTCTGGGGCCGGCTGCATGCTGGATTTCCACGAATATCAAGATGCCGCCCAGGGACAAGCTGCCACCTGTGCCAACTCGGGCTGCTTTGAGAGTGCCCATGGATCTCTGGAAACTGAGACCAGGAACGTGGGCTGGTGGGTTTTGTTTCCCAGGGCAGAAGGCTTTGTCATTACGAGGTAGGGCCTTGTTCCTAAGGGTCAGGCTGCCGGCTGGATTTCCACGAATATCAAGATGCCGCCCAGGGACAAGCTGCCACCTGTGCCAACTCAGGCTGCTTTGAGAGTGCCCATGGAGCTCTGCAAACTGAGACCAGGAACGTGGGCTGGTGGGTTTTCTTTCCCCGGGCAGAAGCCTTTCCCTGTACCATGTCGGCCCTCGGCCCTTCGGGGCCGGCTGCCTGCTGGATTTCCACGAATATCAAGATGCCACCCAGGGACAAGCTGCCACCCGTGCCAACTCGGGCTGCTTTGAGAGTGCCCATGGAGCTCTGCAAACTGAGACCAGGAACGTTGGGGTGTGGGTTTTGTTTCCCCGGGCAGAAGCCTTTCTCTGTAGCATGTCGGCCCTCGGCCTTTTGTGGCCATCTGTCTTCTTGATTTCCACGAATATCAAGGTGCCACCCAGGGACAAGCTGCCACCCGTGCAAACCCGGGCTGCTTTGAGAGTGCCCATGGAGCTCTGCAAACTGAGGCCCGGAACGTGGGCTGGTGGGTATTTTTTCCCCGGGCAGAAGCCTTTGTCTGTAGCATGTAGGCGCTCGCAACTTCGGGGCTGGCTGCCTGCTGTATTTCCACGAATATCAAGGTGCCGCCCAGGGACAAGCTGCCACCTGTGCCAACTTGGGCTGCTTGGAGAGTGCCCATGGAGCTCTGGAAACTGAGACCAGGAACGTGGGCTGGTGGCATTTGTTTCCCCAGGCAGAGCCTTTGTCTGTACCAGGTAGGGCCTTGTTCCGCTGGGGCAGGCTGCATGCTGGATTTCCACGAATCTGAAGATGCCGCCCAGGGACAAGCTGCCACCTGTGCCAACTCGGGCTGCTTTGAGAGTTCCCACGGAGTTTTGTAAACTGAGACCAGGAATGTGGGCTGGTAGGTTTTGTTTCCCTGGGCAGAAGCCTTTGTCAGTACCAGGTAGGGCCTTGTTCCTCACGGGCCGTCTGCTTGCTGGATTTCCACGAATATCAAGGTGCCGCCCAGGGACAAGCTGCCACCTGTGCCAACTCGGGCTGCTTTGAGAGTGCCCATGGAGCTCTGCAAACTGAGACCAGGAATGTGGGCTGGTGGGTTTTTTTCTCCTTGGGTAGAAGCATTTGCAGTACCAGGTAGGCCCTCGGCCCTTCAGGTCCGTGTGCCTGCTGGATTTCCACGAATATCAAGATGCCGCCTAGGGACAAGCTGCCACCTGTGCCAACTCGGGCTGCTCTGAGAGTGCCCATAGAGCTCTGTAAACTGAAACCAGGAACGTGGGCTGGTGGGTTTTCTGTCATTGGGCAGAAGCCTTTGTCAGTACTAGGTAGGCCCCTGTTCGTTATGTTTAGGCTGCTTGCTGGATTTCCACGAATATCAAGATGCGGCCCAGGGACAAGCTGCCGCCTGTGCCAACTCGGGCTGCTTTGAGAGTGCCCATCGATCACTGCAGACTGAGACCAGGAACGTGGGGTCGTGGGTTTTGTTTCCGCGGGCAGAAGCCTTTGTCAGTACCAGGTAGGGCCTTGTTCCTCAGGGGCAGGCTGCCGGCTGGATTTCCACGAATATCAAGATGCCGCACAGGGACAAGCTGCCACCTGTGCCAACTCGGGCTGCTTTGAGAGTGCCAGTTGATCTCTGGAAACTGAGAACAGGAACGTGGGCTGGTGGGTTTTGTTTTCCCAGGCAGAAGGCTTTGTTATTACGAGGTAGGGCCTTGTTCCTCAGGGGCAGGCCGCCGGCTGGATTTCCACGAATCTGAAGATGCCGCCCAGGGACAATCTGCCACCTGTACCAACTCAGGCTACCATGAGAGTGCCCATGGAGCTCTGCAAACTGAGACCAGGAACGTGGGCTGGTGGGTTTTCTTTCCCAGGGCAGAAACCTTTCCCTGTACCATGTTGGCCCTCGGCCCTTCGGGGCCGGCTGCCTGCTGGATTTCCACGAATATCAAGGTGCCACCCAGGGACAAGCTGCCACCCGTGCATACTCGGGCTGCTTTGAGAGTGCCCATGGAGCTCTGCAAACTGAGACCAGGAACGTGGGCTGCTGGGTATTTTTTCCCCGGGCAGAAGGCTTTCTCTGTAGCATGTCGGCGCTCGCAACTTCGGGGCCGGCTGCCTGCTGGATTTCCACGAATATCAAAATGCCGCCCAGGGACAAGCTGCCACATGTGCCAACTTGGGCTGCTTGGAGAGTGCCCATGGAGTTCTGCAAACTGAGACCAGGAACGTGGGGTTGTGGGTTTTGTTTCCCCGGGCAGAAGCCTTTGTCAGTACCAAGTATGGCCTTGTTCCTCTGGGGCCGGCTGCATGCTGGATTTCCACGAATATCAAGATGCCGCCCAGGGACAAGCTGCCACCTGTGCCAACTCGGGCTGCTTTGAGAGTGCCCATGGATCTCTGTAAACTGAGACCAGGAACGTGGGGTGGTGGATTTTGTTTCCCCGGGCGGAGTCATTTGCAGCACCAGGTAGGCCCTCGGCCAATCGCGGCCCTTTGTCCGCTGTATTTCCACGAATATCAAGGTGCCGCCCAGGGACAAGGTGCCACCTGTGCCAACTTGGGCTGCTTTGAGAGTGCCCATGGAGCTCTGCAAACTGAGGCCAGGAACGTGGGGTGGTGGCATTTGTTTCCCCAGGCAGAAGCCTTTGTCTGTACCAGGAAGGGCCTTGTTTCTTAGGGGCAGGCTGCCGGCTGGATTTCCACAAATATCAAGATGCCGCCCAGGGACAAGCTGCCACCTGTGCCAACTCGGGCTGCTTTGAGAGTGCCCATGGAGCTCTGGAAACTGAGACCAGGAACGTGGGCTGGTGGCTTTTGTTTCCCCGGGCAGAAGCCTTTGTAATTACCAGGTAGGGCATTGTTCCTCAGGGGCAGGCTGCCGGCTGGATTTCCACGAATATCAAGATGCCGCCCAGGGACAAGCTGCCACCCGTGCCAACTCGGGCTGCTTTGAGAGTGCCAGTTGATCTCTGGAACCTGAGAACAGGAACGTGGGCTGGTGGGTTTTGTTTTCCCAGGCAGAAGCCTTTGTCATTACCAGGTAGGGCCTTGTTCCTCAGGGGCAGGCTGCAGGCTGGATTTCCACGAATATCAAGATGCCGCCCAGGGACAAGCTGCCACCTGTGCCAACTCGGGCTACCATGAGAGTGCCCATGGAGCTCTGCAAACTGAGACCAGGAACGTGGGCTGGTGGGTTTTCTTTCCCCGGGCAGAAACCTTTCCCTGTACCATGTCGGCCCTTGGCCCTTCGGGGCCGGCTGCCTGCTGGATTTCCACAAATATGAAGGTGCCACCCAGGGACAACCTGCCACCCGTGCCAACTGGGGCTACTTTGAGAGAGCCCATGGAGCTCTGAAAACTGAGACCAGGAACGTGGGGTTGTGGGTTTTGTTTCCCCAGGCAGAAGCCTTTCTCTGTAGCATGTCGGCCCTCGGCCTTTTGTGGCCATCTGTCTTCTTGATTTCCACGAATATCAAGGTGCCGCCCAGGGACAAGCTGCCACCCGTGCCAGCTCGGGCTTCTTTGAGAGTTCCCACGGAGCTCTTGAAATTGAGACCAGGAACGTGGGCTCGTGGGTTTTGTTCCCGCAGGCAGAAGCCATCGTCTGTATTAGGTAGGCCGCTGTTCCTTATGGTTAGGCTACTTGCTGGATTTCCACGAATATCAAGATGCCACCCAGGGACAAGCTGCCACCTGTGCCAACCCGGGCTGCTTTGAGAGTGCCCATGGGGCTCTGCAAACTGAGACCAGGAACATGGGCTGCTGCGTATTTTTTCCCCGGGCAGAAGGCTTTCTCTGTACCATGTCGGCGCTCGCAACTTCGGGGCCGGCTGCCTGCTGGATTTCCACGAATCTGAAGATGCCGCCCAGGGACAAGCTGCCACCTGTGCCAACTCGGGCTGCTTTGAGAGTGCCCATGGAGCTCTGCAGACTGAGACCAGGAACGGGGGGTGGTGGGTTTCGTTTCCCAGGGCAGAAGCCTTTGTCTGTACCAGGTAGGACCTTGTTCCTCAGGGGCAGGCTGCCCGCTGGATTTCCACGAATTCCAAGATGCCGCCCAGGGACAAGCTGCCACCTGTGCCAACTCGGGCTGCTTTGAGAGTGCCCATGGAGCTCTGCAAACTGAGACCAGGATCGTGGGGTGGTGGGGTTGGTTTCTCCAGGCAGAAGCATTTGCAGTACCAGGTAGGCCCTCGGCCCTTCGCGGCCGGCTGCCTGCTGGATTTCCATGAATATCAAAATGCCGCCCAACGACAAGCTGCCACCTGCGCCAACTCGGGCTGCTTTGAGAGTGTCCACGGAGCTCTGCAATCTGAGACCAGGAACGTGGGCTGGTAGGTTTTGTTTTCCCGGGCAGATGCGTTTGCAGTACCAGGTAGGCCCTCGGCCCTTCGGGGCCGGCTGCCGGCTGGATTTCCCCGAATATCAAGATGCCGCCCAGGGACAAGCAGCCACATGTGCCAACTCAGGCTGCTTTGAGAGTGCCCATGGAGCTCTGCAAACTGAGACCAGGAACGTGGGTTGACGAAATTTGGTTCCCCGGGCAGAATCATTTGTCAGTACCAGGTAGGTCCTCCGCCACTCTGGGCCGGCTGCCGGCTGGAATTCCACGAATATCAAGATGCCGCCAAGGGACAAGCTGCCACCTGTGCCAACTCGGGCTGCTTTGAGAGTGCCCATGGAGCTCTGCAAACTGAGACCAGGAACGTGTGGTGGTGGTTTCGTTTCCCTGGGAAGAGGCCTTTGTCAATACCAGGTAGGGCCTTGTACCTCAGGGTCAGGCTGCCGGCTGGATTTCCACGTTTCTGAAGATGCCGCCCAAGGACAAGCTGCCACCTGTGCCAACTCGGGCTGCTTTGAGAGTGCCCATGGAGCTCTGAAATTTGAGATCAGGAACGTGGGGTTATGGCTTTTATTTTCCGGGAAAGAAGGCTTTGTCTGTACCAAGTAGGGCCTTGTTCCTCAGGGGCAGGCTGCCTGCTGGATTTCCATGAATATCAAGGTGCCGCCCAGGGACAAGCTGCCACCTGTGCCAACTCAGGCTGCTTTGAGAGTGCCCATGGAGCTCTGCAATCTGAGACCAGGACCGTGGCCAGGTAGCTTTTGTATTCCCGGGCAGAAGAATTTGCAGTACCTGGTGGGCCCTCGGCCCTTCTGGTCTGTCTGCCTTCTAGATTTCCACGAATATCAAGGTACTGCCCAGGGGCAAGCTGCCACCTGTGCCAACTTGGGCTGCTTTGAGAGTGCCCATGGAGCTCTGAAAACTGAGACCAGGTACGCGGGCTGGTGGCTTTTGTTTTCCCGGGCAGAAGCATTTGCAGTACCATGTAGGCCCTCGGACATTCGGGATCGGCAGACTGCTGGATTTCCACAAATATCAAGATGCCGCCCAGGGACAAGCTGCCACCTGTGCCAACTCGGGCTGCTTTAAGTGAGCCCATGGAGCTCTGCAAACTGAGACCAGGAACGTGGGGTTATGGGTTTAATTTTCTCGTGCAGAAGCCTTTGTCAGTACCAGGTAGGGCCTTGTTCCTCAGGGGCAGGCTGCCGGCTGGATTTCCACATTTCTGAAGATGCCGCCCAGGGACAAGCTGCCACCTGTGCCAACTCGGGCTGCTTTGAGAGTGCCCACGGAGCTCTGCAAACTGAGACCAGGAACGTGGGGTGGTGGGTTTTGTTTTCCCGAGCAGAAGCGTTTTTCAATACCAGGTAGGGCCCTGGTCCTCAGGGGCAGGCTGCCGGCTGGATTTCCACGAATATCAATATGCTGCCCAGGGACAAGCTGCCACCTGAGCCAACTCGCGCTGCTTTGAGGGTGCCCATGGAGCTCTGCAAACTGAGACCAGGAATGTGGGTTGAAGAAATTTGGTTCCCTGGGCAGAAGCCTTTGTCAGTACCAGGTAGGCCCTCGGCCACTCTGGGCCGTCTGCCGGCTGGAATTCCACGAATATCAAGATGCCGCCCAGGGACAAGCTGCCACCTGTGCCAACTCGGGCTGCTGTGAGAGTGCCCATGGAGCTCTGCAAACTGAGACCAGGAACGTGGGCTGGTGGGTTTCGTTTCCCAGGGCAGAAGCCTTTGTCTGTACCAGGTAGGGCCTTGTTCCTCAGGGGCCGGCTGCCAGCTGGCTTTCCACGAAAATGAAGATGCCGCCCAGGGACAAGCTGCCACCTGTGCCAACTCGGGCTGCTTTGAGAATTCCCAGGAAGCTCTGAAAACTGAGACCAGGAACGTGCGGTTGTGGCTTTTGTTTCCCCGGGCAGAAGCATTTGCAGTACCAGGTAGGCTATTCGCCCTTCGGGATAGGCTGCTTACTGGGTTTCCATGAATATCAATATGCCGCCCAGGGACAAGCTGCCACCCGTGCCAACTCGGGCTTCTTTGAGAGTGCCCATGGAGCTCTGAAAACTGAGACCAGGAACGTGGGGTTATGGCTTTTATTTTCTCGTGCAGAAGCCTTTGTCAGTACCATGTAGGGCCTTGTTATTCAGGGGCCGGCTGCCAGCCGGGTTTACACGAATCTGAAAATGCCGCCCAGGGACAAGCTGCCACCTCTGCCAACTCGGGCTGCTTTGAGAGTGACCATGGAGCACTGCAAACTGAGACCAGGAACGTGGGGTGGTGGGTTTCGTTTCCCAGGGCAGAAGCCTTTGTTAATACCAGGTAGGGCCTTGTTCCTCAGGGGCCGGCTGCCTGCTGGATGTCCAGAAATCTGAAGATGCCGCCCAGGGACAAGCAGCCACCTGTGCCAACTCGGGCTGCTTTGAGAGTGCCCATGGAGCTCTTCAATTTCACACCAGGAACGTGGGCTGGTGGGTTTTGTTTCACCAGGCAGAAGCCTGTGTCTGTACCAGGTAGGCCCTCGGCACTTGGGGGCAGGCATCCTGCTGGATTTCCCCGAATATCAAGATGCTGCCCAGGGACAAGCTGCCACACGTGCCAACTCGGGCTGCTTTGAGAATGCCCATGGAGCTCTGCAAACTGAGACCAGGAACGTGGGGTTGTGGGTTTTATTTTCCGGGGAAGAAGCCTTTGTCTGTACCAAGTAGGGCCTTGTTCCTCAGGGGCAGGCTGCCTGCTGGATTTCCGCGAATATCAAGATGCTGCCCAGGGACAAGCTGCCACACGTGCCAACTCAGGCTGCTTTGAGAGTGCCCATGGAGCTCTGCAATCTGAGACCAGGAACATGGGCTGACGAAATTTGGTTCTCTGGGCAGAAGCCTTTGTCAGTACCAGGTAGGCCCTCGGCCACTCTGGGCCGGCTGTCCGCTGGAATTCCACGAATATCAAGTTGCCACACAGGGACAAGCAGCCACCTGTGCCAACTCGGGCTGCTTTGAGAGTTCCCATGGAGCTCTGCAATTTCACACCAGGAACATGGGCTGGTGGGTTTTGTTTCCCCAAGCAGAAGCCTCTGTCAGTGTCAGGTAGGGCCTTGTCCCTCAGGGGCAGGATGCCAGCTGGATTTCCACGATTCTGAAGATGCCGCCCAGGGACAAGCTGCCACCTGTGCCAACTCGGGCTGCTTTGAGAGTGCCCATGGAGCTCTGCAAACTGAGACCAGGAACGTGGGCTGGTGGGTTTTTTTTTTCCCGGGCAGAAGCCTTTGTCATTACCAGGTAGGCCCTCGGCCCTTCGGGGCCGGCTGCCTGCTGGATTTCCACGAATATCAAGATGCCGCCCAGGGACAAGCTGCCACCTGTGCCAACTTGGGCTGCTTTGAGAGTGCCCATGGAGCTCTGCAAACTGAGACCAGGAACGTGGGCTGGTGGCTTTTGTTTTCCCAGGCAGAAGCATTTGCAGTACCAGGTAGGGCCTCGGCCCTTTCTGGCCGGCTGCCGGCTAGATTTCCACGAATATCAAGATGCCGCCCAGGGACAAGCAGCGACCTGTGCCAACTCGGGCTGCTTTGAGAGTGCCCATGGAGCTCTGCAAACTGAGACCAGGAACGTGGGGTGGTGGGTTTCGTTACCCCGCGTAGAAGCATTTGCAGTACCAGGTAGGGCCTTGTTCCTCTGGGGCCGGCTGCATGCTGGATTTCCACGAATATCAAGATGCCGCCCAGGGACAAGCTGCCACCTGTGCCAACTCGGGCTGCTTTGAGAGTGCCCATGGATCTCTGGAAACTGAGAACAGGAACGTGGGCTGGTGGGTTTTGTTTTCCCAGGCAGAAGGCTTTGTCATTACGAGGTAGGGCCTTGTTCCTAAGGGTCAGGCTGCCGGCTGGATTTCCACGAATATCAAGATGCCGCCCAGGGACAAGCGGCCACCTGTACCAACTCAGGCTACCATGAGAGTGCCCATGGAGCTCTGCAAACTGAGACCAGGAACGTGGGCTGGTGGGTTTTCTTTCCCAGGGCAGAAACCTTTCCCTGTACCATGTCGGCCCTCGGCCCTTCGGGGCCGGCTGCCTGCTGGATTTCCACCAATATCAAGGTGCCACCCAGGGACAAGCTGCCACCCGTGCCAACTCGGGCTGCTTTGAGAGTGCCCATGGAGCTCTGAAAACTGAGACCAGGAACGTGGGGTTGTGGGTTTTGTTTCCCCGGGCAGAAGCCTTTCTCTGTAGCATGTCGGCCCTCGGCCTTTTGTGGCCATCTGTCTTCTTGATTTCCACGAATATCATGGTGCCACCCAGGGACAAGCTGCCACCCGTGCAAACCCGGGCTGCTTTGAGAGTGCCCATGGAGCTCTGCAAACTGAGGCCCGGAACGTGGGCTGCTGGGTATTTTTTCCCCGGGCAGAAGGCTTTCTCTGTAGCATGTCGGCGCTCGCAACTTCGGGGCTGGCTGCCTGCTGTATTTCCACGAATATCAAGGTGCCGCCCAGGGACAAGCTGCCACCTGTGCCAACTTGGGCTGCTTGGAGAGTGCCCATGGAGCTCTGGAAACTGAGACCAGGAACGTGGGCTGGTGGCATTTGTTTCCCCAGGCAGAGCCTTTGTCTGTACCAGGTAGGGCCTTGTTCCGCTGGGGCAGGCTGCATGCTGGATTTCCACGAATCTGAAGATGCCGCCCAGGGACAAGCTGCCACCTGTGCCAACTCGGGCTGCTTTGAGAGTTCCCACGGAGTTTTGTAAACTGAGACCAGGAATGTGGGCTGGTAGGTTTTGTTTCCCTGGGCAGAAGCCTTTGTCAGTACCAGGTAGGGCCTTGTTCCTCACGGGCCGTCTGCTTGCTGGATTTCCACGAATATCAAGGTGCCGCCCAGGGACAAGCTGCCACCTGTGCCAACTCGGGCTGCTTTGAGAGTGCCCATGGAGCTCTGCAAACTGAGACCAGGAATGTGGGCTGGTGGGTTTTTTTCTCCTTGGGTAGAAGCATTTGCAGTACCAGGTAGGCCCTCGGCCCTTCAGGTCCGTGTGCCTGCTGGATTTCCACGAATATCAAGATGCCGCCTAGGGACAAGCTGCCACCTGTGCCAACTCGGGCTGCTCTGAGAGTGCCCATAGAGCTCTGTAAACTGAAACCAGGAACGTGGGCTGGTGGGTTTTCTGTCATTGGGCAGAAGCCTTTGTCAGTACTAGGTAGGCCCCTGTTCGTTATGTTTAGGCTGCTTGCTGGATTTCCACGAATATCAAGATGCGGCCCAGGGACAAGCTGCCGCCTGTGCCAACTCGGGCTGCTTTGAGAGTGCCCATCGATCACTGCAGACTGAGACCAGGAACGTGGGGTCGTGGGTTTTGTTTCCGCGGGCAGAAGCCTTTGTCAGTACCAGGTAGGGCCTTGTTCCTCAGGGGCAGGCTGCCGGCTGGATTTCCACGAATATCAAGATGCCGCACAGGGACAAGCTGCCACCTGTGCCAACTCGGGCTGCTTTGAGAGTGCCAGTTGATCTCTGGAAACTGAGAACAGGAACGTGGGCTTGTGGGTTTTGTTTTCCCAGGCAGAAGGCTTTGTTATTACGAGGTAGGGCCTTGTTCCTCAGGGGCAGGCCGCCGGCTGGATTTCCACGAATCTGAAGATGCCGCCCAGGGACAATCTGCCACCTGTACCAACTCAGGCTACCATGAGAGTGCCCATGGAGCTCTGCAAACTGAGACCAGGAACGTGGGCTGGTGGGTTTTCTTTCCCAGGGCAGAAACCTTTCCCTGTACCATGTTGGCCCTCGGCCCTTCGGGGCCGGCTGCCTGCTGGATTTCCACGAATATCAAGGTGCCACCCAGGGACAAGCTGCCACCCGTGCATACTCGGGCTGCTTTGAGAGTGCCCATGGAGCTCTGCAAACTGAGACCAGGAACGTGGGCTGCTGGGTATTTTTTCCCCGGGCAGAAGGCTTTCTCTGTAGCATGTCGGCGCTCGCAACTTCGGGGCCGGCTGCCTGCTGGATTTCCACGAATATCAAAATGCCGCCCAGGGACAAGCTGCCACATGTGCCAACTTGGGCTGCTTGGAGAGTGCCCATGGAGTTCTGCAAACTGAGACCAGGAACGTGGGGTTGTGGGTTTTGTTTCCCCGGGCAGAAGCCTTTGTCAGTACCAAGTATGGCCTTGTTCCTCTGGGGCCGGCTGCATGCTGGATTTCCACGAATATCAAGATGCCGCCCAGGGACAAGCTGCCACCTGTGCCAACTCGGGCTGCTTTGAGAGTGCCCATGGATCTCTGTAAACTGAGACCAGGAACGTGGGGTGGTGGATTTTGTTTCCCCGGGCGGAGTCATTTGCAGCACCAGGTAGGCCCTCGGCCAATCGCGGCCCTTTGTCCGCTGTATTTCCACGAATATCAAGGTGCCGCCCAGGGACAAGGTGCCACCTGTGCCAACTTGGGCTGCTTTGAGAGTGCCCATGGAGCTCTGCAAACTGAGGCCAGGAACGTGGGGTGGTGGCATTTGTTTCCCCAGGCAGAAGCCTTTGTCTGTACCAGGAAGGGCCTTGTTTCTTAGGGGCAGGCTGCCGGCTGGATTTCCACAAATATCAAGATGCCGCCCAGGGACAAGCTGCCACCTGTGCCAACTCGGGCTGCTTTGAGAGTGCCCATGGAGCTCTGGAAACTGAGACCAGGAACGTGGGCTGGTGGCTTTTGTTTCCCCGGGCAGAAGCCTTTGTAATTACCAGGTAGGGCATTGTTCCTCAGGGGCAGGCTGCCGGCTGGATTTCCACGAATATCAAGATGCCGCCCAGGGACAAGCTGCCACCCGTGCCAACTCGGGCTGCTTTGAGAGTGCCAGTTGATCTCTGGAACCTGAGAACAGGAACGTGGGCTGGTGGGTTTTGTTTTCCCAGGCAGAAGCCTTTGTCATTACCAGGTAGGGCCTTGTTCCTCAGGGGCAGGCTGCAGGCTGGATTTCCACGAATATCAAGATGCCGCCCAGGGACAAGCTGCCACCTGTGCCAACTCGGGCTACCATGAGAGTGCCCATGGAGCTCTGCAAACTGAGACCAGGAACGTGGGCTGGTGGGTTTTCTTTCCCCGGGCAGAAACCTTTCCCTGTACCATGTCGGCCCTTGGCCCTTCGGGGCCGGCTGCCTGCTGGATTTCCACAAATATGAAGGTGCCACCCAGGGACAACCTGCCACCCGTGCCAACTGGGGCTACTTTGAGAGAGCCCATGGAGCTCTGAAAACTGAGACCAGGAACGTGGGGTTGTGGGTTTTGTTTCCCCAGGCAGAAGCCTTTCTCTGTAGCATGTCGGCCCTCGGCCTTTTGTGGCCATCTGTCTTCTTGATTTCCACGAATATCAAGGTGCCGCCCAGGGACAAGCTGCCACCCGTGCCAGCTCGGGCTGCTTTGAGAGTTCCCACGGAGCTCTTGAAATTGAGACCAGGAACGTGGGCTCGTGGGTTTTGTTCCCGCAGGCAGAAGCCATCGTCTGTATTAGGTAGGCCGCTGTTCCTTATGGTTAGGCTACTTGCTGGATTTCCACGAATATCAAGATGCCACCCAGGGACAAGCTGCCACCTGTGCCAACCCGGGCTGCTTTGAGAGTGCCCATGGGGCTCTGCAAACTGAGACCAGGAACATGGGCTGCTGCGTATTTTTTCCCCGGGCAGAAGGCTTTCTCTGTACCATGTCGGCGCTCGCAACTTCGGGGCCGGCTGCCTGCTGGATTTCCACGAATCTGAAGATGCCGCCCAGGGACAAGCTGCCACCTGTGCCAACTCGGGCTGCTTTGAGAGTGCCCATGGAGCTCTGCAACTGAGACCAGGAACGGGGGGTGGTGGGTTTCGTTTCCCAGGGCAGAAGCCTTTGTCTGTACCAGGTAGGACCTTGTTCCTCAGGGGCAGGCTGCCCGCTGGATTTCCACGAATTCCAAGATGCCGCCCAGGGACAAGCTGCCACCTGTGCCAACTCGGGCTGCTTTGAGAGTGCCCATGGAGCTCTGCAAACTGAGACCAGGATCGTGGGGTGGTGGGGTTGGTTTCTCCAGGCAGAAGCATTTGCAGTACCAGGTAGGCCCTCGGCCCTTCGCGGCCGGCTGCCTGCTGGATTTCCATGAATATCAAAATGCCGCCCAACGACAAGCTGCCACCTGCGCCAACTCGGGCTGCTTTGAGAGTGTCCACGGAGCTCTGCAATCTGAGACCAGGAACGTGGGCTGGTAGGTTTTGTTTTCCCGGGCAGATGCGTTTGCAGTACCAGGTAGGCCCTCGGCCCTTCGGGGCCGGCTGCCGGCTGGATTTCCCCGAATATCAAGATGCCGCCCAGGGACAAGCAGCCACATGTGCCAACTCAGGCTGCTTTGAGAGTGCCCATGGAGCTCTGCAAACTGAGACCAGGAACGTGGGTTGACGAAATTTGGTTCCCCGGGCAGAATCATTTGTCAGTACCAGGTAGGTCCTCCGCCACTCTGGGCCGGCTGCCGGCTGGAATTCCACGAATATCAAGATGCCGCCAAGGGACAAGCTGCCACCTGTGCCAACTCAGGCTGCTTTGAGAGTGCCCATGGAGCTCTGCAAACTGAGACCAGGAACGTGTGGTGGTGGTTTCGTTTCCCTGGGAAGAGGCCTTTGTCAATACCAGGTAGGGCCTTGTACCTCAGGGTCAGGCTGCCGGCTGGATTTCCACGTTTCTGAAGATGCCGCCCAAGGACAAGCTGCCACCTGTGCCAACTCGGGCTGCTTTGAGAGTGCCCATGGAGCTCTGAAATTTGAGATCAGGAACGTGGGGTTATGGCTTTTATTTTCCGGGAAAGAAGGCTTTGTCTGTACCAAGTAGGGCCTTGTTCCTCAGGGGCAGGCTGCCTGCTGGATTTCCATGAATATCAAGGTGCCGCCCAGGGACAAGCTGCCACCTGTGCCAACTCAGGCTGCTTTGAGAGTGCCCATGGAGCTCTGCAATCTGAGACCAGGACCGTGGCCAGGTAGCTTTTGTATTCCCGGGCAGAAGAATTTGCAGTACCTGGTGGGCCCTCGGCCCTTCTGGTCTGTCTGCCTTCTAGATTTCCACGAATATCAAGGTACTGCCCAGGGGCAAGCTGCCACCTGTGCCAACTTGGGCTGCTTTGAGAGTGCCCATGGAGCTCTGAAAACTGAGACCAGGTACGCGGGCTGGTGGCTTTTGTTTTCCCGGGCAGAAGCATTTGCAGTACCATGTAGGCCCTCGGACATTCGGGATCGGCAGACTGCTGGATTTCCACAAATATCAAGATGCCGCCCAGGGACAAGCTGCCACCTGTGCCAACTCGGGCTGCTTTAAGTGAGCCCATGGAGCTCTGCAAACTGAGACCAGGAACGTGGGGTTATGGGTTTAATTTTCTCGTGCAGAAGCCTTTGTCAGTACCAGGTAGGGCCTTGTTCCTCAGGGGCAGGCTGCCGGCTGGATTTCCACATTTCTGAAGATGCCGCCCAGGGACAAGCTGCCACCTGTGCCAACTCGGGCTGCTTTGAGAGTGCCCACGGAGCTCTGCAAACTGAGACCAGGAACGTGGGGTGGTGGGTTTTGTTTTCCCGAGCAGAAGCGTTTTTCAATACCAGGTAGGGCCCTGGTCCTCAGGGGCAGGCTGCCGGCTGGATTTCCACGAATATCAATATGCTGCCCAGGGACAAGCTGCCACCTGAGCCAACTCGCGCTGCTTTGAGGGTGCCCATGGAGCTCTGCAAACTGAGACCAGGAATGTGGGTTGAAGAAATTTGGTTCCCTGGGCAGAAGCCTTTGTCAGTACCAGGTAGGCCCTCGGCCACTCTGGGCCGTCTGCCGGCTGGAATTCCACGAATATCAAGATGCCGCCCAGGGACAAGCTGCCACCTGTGCCAACTCGGGCTGCTGTGAGAGTGCCCATGGAGCTCTGCAAACTGAGACCAGGAACGTGGGCTGGTGGGTTTCGTTTCCCAGGGCAGAAGCCTTTGTCTGTACCAGGTAGGGCCTTGTTCCTCAGGGGCCGGCTGCCAGCTGGCTTTCCACGAAAATGAAGATGCCGCCCAGGGACAAGCTGCCACCTGTGCCAACTCGGGCTGCTTTGAGAATTCCCAGGAAGCTCTGAAAACTGAGACCAGGAACGTGCGGTTGTGGCTTTTGTTTCCCCGGGCAGAAGCATTTGCAGTACCAGGTAGGCTATTCGCCCTTCGGGATAGGCTGCTTACTGGGTTTCCATGAATATCAATATGCCGCCCAGGGACAAGCTGCCACCCGTGCCAACTCGGGCTTCTTTGAGAGTGCCCATGGAGCTCTGAAAACTGAGACCAGGAACGTGGGGTTATGGCTTTTATTTTCTCGTGCAGAAGCCTTTGTCAGTACCATGTAGGGCCTTGTTATTCAGGGGCCGGCTGCCAGCCGGGTTTACACGAATCTGAAAATGCCGCCCAGGGACAAGCTGCCACCTCTGCCAACTCGGGCTGCTTTGAGAGTGACCATGGAGCACTGCAAACTGAGACCAGGAACGTGGGGTGGTGGGTTTCGTTTCCCAGGGCAGAAGCCTTTGTTAATACCAGGTAGGGCCTTGTTCCTCAGGGGCCGGCTGCCTGCTGGATGTCCAGAAATCTGAAGATGCCGCCCAGGGACAAGCAGCCACCTGTGCCAACTCGGGCTGCTTTGAGAGTGCCCATGGAGCTCTTCAATTTCACACCAGGAACGTGGGCTGGTGGGTTTTGTTTCACCAGGCAGAAGCCTGTGTCTGTACCAGGTAGGCCCTCGGCACTTGGGGGCAGGCATCCTGCTGGATTTCCCCGAATATCAAGATGCTGCCCAGGGACAAGCTGCCACACGTGCCAACTCCGGCTGCTTTGAGAATGCCCATGGAGCTCTGCAAACTGAGACCAGGAACGTGGGGTTGTGGGTTTTATTTTCCGGGGAAGAAGCCTTTGTCTGTACCAAGTAGGGCCTTGTTCCTCAGGGGCAGGCTGCCTGCTGGATTTCCACGAATATCAAGATGCTGCCCAGGGACAAGCTGCCACACGTGCCAACTCAGGCTGCTTTGAGAGTGCCCATGGAGCTCTGCAATCTGAGACCAGGAACGTGGGCTGACGAAATTTGGTTCTCTGGGCAGAAGCCTTTGTCAGTACCATGGTAGGCCCTCGGCCACTCTGGGCCGGCTGTCCGCTGGAATTTCCACGAATATCAAGTTGCCACCCAGGGACAAGCTAGCCACACTGTGCCAACTCGGGCTGCTTTGAGAGTGCCCATGGAGCTCTGCAATTTGAGACCAGGAACGTGGGCTTGTGGGTTTTGTTTTCCCAAGCAGAAGCCTTTGTCAGTGTCAGGTAGGGCCTTGTCCCTCAGGGGCAGGATGCCAGCTGGATTTCCACGAATTCTGAAGATGCCGCCCAGGGACAAGCTGCCACCTGTGCCAACTCGGGCTGCTTTGAGAGTGCCCATGGAGCTCTGCAGACTGAGACCAGGAACGTGGGCTGGTGGGTTTTTTTTTCCCGGGCAGAAGCCTTTGTCAGCACCAGGTAGGCCCTCGGCCCTTCGGGGCCGGCTGCCTGCTGGATTTCCACGAATCTGAAGATGCCGCCCAGGGGCAAGCTGCCACCTGTGCCAACTTGGGCTGCTTTGAGAGTGCCCATGGAGCTCTGAAAACTGAGACCAGGAACGTGGGCTGGTGGCTTTTGTTTTCCCAGGCAGAAGCATTTGTCAGTACCAGGTAGGGCCTTGTTCCTTAGGGGCCGGCTGCCGGCTGGATTTCCACGAATATCAAGGTGCCGCCCAGGGACAACCTGCCACACGTGCTAACTCGGGCTGCTTTGAGAGTGCCCATGGAGCTCTGCAAACTGAGACCAGGAACGTGGGCTGGTGGGTTTTGTTTCCAAAGGAAGAAGCCTTTGTCAGTACCAAGTATGGCCTTGTTCCTCTGGGGCCGGCTGCATGCTGGATTTCCACGAATATCAAGATGCCGCCCAGGGACAAGCTGCCACCTGTGCCAACTCGGGCTGCTTTGAGAGTGCCCATGGATCTCTGGAAACTGAGAACAGGAACGTGGGCTGGTGGGTTTTGTTTTCCCAGGCAGAAGGCTTTGTCATTACGAGGTAGGGCCTTGTTCCTAAGGGTCAGGCTGCCGGCTGGATTTCCACGAATATCAAGATGCCGCCCAGGGACAAGCGGCCACCTGTACCAACTCAGGCTACCATGAGAGTGCCCATGGAGCTCTGGAAACTGAGACCAGGAACGTGGGCTGGTGGGTTTTCTTTCCCAGGGCAGAAACCTTTCCCTGTACCATGTCGGCCCTCGGCCCTTCGGGGCCGGCTGCCTGCTGGATTTCCACCAATATCAAGGTGCCACCCAGGGACAAGCTGCCACCCGTGCCAACTCGGGCTGCTTTGAGAGTGCCCATGGAGCTCTGAAAACTGAGACCAGGAACGTGGGGTTGTGGGTTTTGTTTCCCCGGGCAGAAGCCTTTCTCTGTAGCATGTCGGCCCTCGGCCTTTTGTGGCCATCTGTCTTCTTGATTTCCACGAATATCATGGTGCCACCCAGGGACAAGCTGCCACCCGTGCAAACCCGGGCTGCTTTGAGAGTGCCCATGGAGCTCTGCAAACTGAGGCCCGGAACGTGGGCTGCTGGGTATTTTTTCCCCGGGCAGAAGGCTTTCTCTGTAGCATGTCGGCGCTCGCAACTTCGGGGCTGGCTGCCTGCTGTATTTCCACGAATATCAAGGTGCCGCCCAGGGACAAGCTGCCACCTGTGCCAACTTGGGCTGCTTGGAGAGTGCCCATGGAGCTCTGGAAACTGAGACCAGGAACGTGGGCTGGTGGCATTTGTTTCCCCAGGCAGAGCCTTTGTCTGTACCAGGTAGGGCCTTGTTCCGCTGGGGCAGGCTGCATGCTGGATTTCCACGAATCTGAAGATGCCGCCCAGGGACAAGCTGCCACCTGTGCCAACTCGGGCTGCTTTGAGAGTTCCCACGGAGTTTTGTAAACTGAGACCAGGAATGTGGGCTGGTAGGTTTTGTTTCCCTGGGCAGAAGCCTTTGTCAGTACCAGGTAGGGCCTTGTTCCTCACGGGCCGTCTGCTTGCTGGATTTCCACGAATATCAAGGTGCCGCCCAGGGACAAGCTGCCACCTGTGCCAACTCGGGCTGCTTTGAGAGTGCCCATGGAGCTCTGCAAACTGAGACCAGGAATGTGGGCTGGTGGGTTTTTTTCTCCTTGGGTAGAAGCATTTGCAGTACCAGGTAGGCCCTCGGCCCTTCAGGTCCGTGTGCCTGCTGGATTTCCACGAATATCAAGATGCCGCCTAGGGACAAGCTGCCACCTGTGCCAACTCGGGCTGCTCTGAGAGTGCCCATAGAGCTCTGTAAACTGAAACCAGGAACGTGGGCTGGTGGGTTTTCTGTCATTGGGCAGAAGCCTTTGTCAGTACTAGGTAGGCCCCTGTTCGTTATGTTTAGGCTGCTTGCTGGATTTCCACGAATATCAAGATGCGGCCCAGGGACAAGCTGCCGCCTGTGCCAACTCGGGCTGCTTTGAGAGTGCCCATCGATCACTGCAGACTGAGACCAGGAACGTGGGGTCGTGGGTTTTGTTTCCGCGGGCAGAAGCCTTTGTCAGTACCAGGTAGGGCCTTGTTCCTCAGGGGCAGGCTGCCGGCTGGATTTCCACGAATATCAAGATGCCGCACAGGGACAAGCTGCCACCTGTGCCAACTCGGGCTGCTTTGAGAGTGCCAGTTGATCTCTGGAAACTGAGAACAGGAACGTGGGCTGGTGGGTTTTGTTTTCCCAGGCAGAAGGCTTTGTTATTACGAGGTAGGGCCTTGTTCCTCAGGGGCAGGCCGCCGGCTGGATTTCCACGAATCTGAAGATGCCGCCCAGGGACAATCTGCCACCTGTACCAACTCAGGCTACCATGAGAGTGCCCATGGAGCTCTGCAAACTGAGACCAGGAACGTGGGCTGGTGGGTTTTCTTTCCCAGGGCAGAAACCTTTCCCTGTACCATGTTGGCCCTCGGCCCTTCGGGGCCGGCTGCCTGCTGGATTTCCACGAATATCAAGGTGCCACCCAGGGACAAGCTGCCACCCGTGCATACTCGGGCTGCTTTGAGAGTGCCCATGGAGCTCTGCAAACTTAGACCAGGAACGTGGGCTGCTGGGTATTTTTTCCCCGGGCAGAAGGCTTTCTCTGTAGCATGTCGGCGCTCGCAACTTCGGGGCCGGCTGCCTGCTGGATTTCCACGAATATCAAAATGCCGCCCAGGGACAAGCTGCCACATGTGCCAACTTGGGCTGCTTGGAGAGTGCCCATGGAGTTCTGCAAACTGAGACCAGGAACGTGGGGTTGTGGGTTTTGTTTCCCCGGGCAGAAGCCTTTGTCAGTACCAAGTATGGCCTTGTTCCTCTGGGGCCGGCTGCATGCTGGATTTCCACGAATATCAAGATGCCGCCCAGGGACAAGCTGCCACCTGTGCCAACTCGGGCTGCTTTGAGAGTGCCCATGGATCTCTGTAAACTGAGACCAGGAACGTGGGGTGGTGGATTTTGTTTCCCCGGGCGGAGTCATTTGCAGCACCAGGTAGGCCCTCGGCCAATCGCGGCCCTTTGTCCGCTGTATTTCCACGAATATCAAGGTGCCGCCCAGGGACAAGGTGCCACCTGTGCCAACTTGGGCTGCTTTGAGAGTGCCCATGGAGCTCTGCAAACTGAGGCCAGGAACGTGGGGTGGTGGCATTTGTTTCCCCAGGCAGAAGCCTTTGTCTGTACCAGGAAGGGCCTTGTTTCTTAGGGGCAGGCTGCCGGCTGGATTTCCACAAATATCAAGATGCCGCCCAGGGACAAGCTGCCACCTGTGCCAACTCGGGCTGCTTTGAGAGTGCCCATGGATCTCTGTAAACTGAGACCAGGAACGTGGGCTGGTGGCTTTTGTTTCCCCGGGCAGAAGCCTTTGTAATTACCAGGTAGGGCATTGTTCCTCAGGGGCAGGCTGCCGGCTGGATTTCCACGAATATCAAGATGCCGCACAGGGACAAGCTGCCACCCGTGCCAACTCGGGCTGCTTTGAGAGTGCCAGTTGATCTCTGGAACCTGAGAACAGGAACGTGGGCTGGTGGGTTTTGTTTTCCCAGGCAGAAGCCTTTGTCATTACCAGGTAGGGCCTTGTTCCTCAGGGGCAGGCTGCAGGCTGGATTTCCACGAATATCAAGATGCCGCCCAGGGACAAGCTGCCACCTGTGCCAACTCGGGCTACCATGAGAGTGCCCATGGAGCTCTGCAAACTGAGACCAGGAACGTGGGCTGGTGGGTTTCCTTTCCCCGGGCAGAAACCTTTCCCTGTACCATGTCGGCCCTTGGCCCTTCGGGGCCGGCTGCCTGCTGGATTTCCACAAATATGAAGGTGCCACCCAGGGACAACCTGCCACCCGTGCCAACTGGGGCTACTTTGAGAGAGCCCATGGAGCTCTGAAAACTGAGACCAGGAACGTGGGGTTGTGGGTTTTGTTTCCCCAGGCAGAAGCCTTTCTCTGTAGCATGTCGGCCCTCGGCCTTTTGTGGCCATCTGTCTTCTTGATTTCCACGAATATCAAGGTGCCGCCCAGGGACAAGCTGCCACCCGTGCCAGCTCGGGCTGCTTTGAGAGTTCCCACGGAGCTCTTGAAATTGAGACCAGGAACGTGGGCTCGTGGGTTTTGTTCCCGCAGGCAGAAGCCATCGTCTGTATTAGGTAGGCCGCTGTTCCTTATGGTTAGGCTACTTGCTGGATTTCCACGAATATCAAGATGCCACCCAGGGACAAGCTGCCACCTGTGCCAACCCGGGCTGCTTTGAGAGTGCCCATGGGGCTCTGCAAACTGAGACCAGGAACATGGGCTGCTGCGTATTTTTTCCCCGGGCAGAAGGCTTTCTCTGTACCATGTCGGCGCTCGCAACTTCGGGGTCGGCTGCCTGCTGGATTTCCACGAATCTGAAGATGCCGCCCAGGGACAAGCTGCCACCTGTGCCAACTCGGGCTGCTTTGAGAGTGCCCATGGAGCTCTGCAAACTGAGACCAGGATCGTGGGGTGGTGGGGTTGGTTTCTCCAGGCAGAAGCATTTGCAGTACCAGGTAGGCCCTCGGCCCTTCGCGGCCGGCTGCCTGCTGGATTTCCATGAATATCAAAATGCCGCCCAACGACAAGCTGCCACCTGCGCCAACTCGGGCTGCTTTGAGAGTGTCCACGGAGCTCTGCAATCTGAGACCAGGAACGTGGGCTGGTAGGTTTTGTTTTCCCGGGCAGATGCGTTTGCAGTACCAGGTAGGCCCTCGGCCCTTCGGGGCCGGCTGCCGGCTGGATTTCCCCGAATATCAAGATGCCGCCCAGGGACAAGCAGCCACATGTGCCAACTCAGGCTGCTTTGAGAGTGCCCATGGAGCTCTGCAAACTGAGACCAGGAACGTGGGTTGACGAAATTTGGTTCCCCGGGCAGAATCATTTGTCAGTACCAGGTAGGTCCTCCGCCACTCTGGGCCGGCTGCCGGCTGGAATTCCACGAATATCAAGATGCCGCCAAGGGACAAGCTGCCACCTGTGCCAACTCGGGCTGCTGTGAGAGTGCCCATGGAGCTCTGCAAACTGAGACCAGGAACGTGGGCTGGTGGGTTTCGTTTCCCAGGGCAGAAGCCTTTGTCTGTATCAGGTAGGGCCTTGTTCCTCAGGGGCCGGCTGCCAGCTGGCTTTCCACGAAAATGAAGATGCCGCCCAGGGACAAGCTGCCACCTGTGCCAACTCGGGCTGCTTTGAGAATTCCCAGGAAGCTCTGAAAACTGAGACCAGGAACGTGCGGTTGTGGCTTTTGTTTCCCCGGGCAGAAGCATTTGCAGTACCAGGTAGGCTATTCGCCCTTCGGGATAGGCTGCTTACTGGGTTTCCATGAATATCAATATGCCGCCCAGGGACAAGCTGCCACCCGTGCCAACTCGGGCTTCTTTGAGAGTGCCCATGGAGCTCTGAAAACTGAGACCAGGAACGTGGGGTTATGGCTTTTATTTTCTCGTGCAGAAGCCTTTGTCATTACCATGTAGGGCCTTGTTATTCAGGGGCCGGCTGCCAGCCGGGTTTACACGAATCTGAAAATGCCGCCCAGGGACAAGCTGCCACCTCTGCCAACTCGGGCTGCTTTGAGAGTGACCATGGAGCACTGCAAACTGAGACCAGGAACGTGGGGTGGTGGGTTTCGTTTCCCAGGGCAGAAGCCTTTGTTAATACCAGGTAGGGCCTTGTTCCTCAGGGGCCGGCTGCCTGCTGGATGTCCAGAAATCTGAAGATGCCGCCCAGGGACAAGCAGCCACCTGTGCCAACTCGGGCTGCTTTGAGAGTGCCCATGGAGCTCTTCAATTTCACACCAGGAACGTGGGCTGGTGGGTTTTGTTTCACCAGGCAGAAGCCTGTGTCTGTACCAGGTAGGCCCTCGGCACTTGGGGGCAGGCATCCTGCTGGATTTCCCCGAATATCAAGATGCTGCCCAGGGACAAGCTGCCACACGTGCCAACTCGGGCTGCTTTGAGAATGCCCATGGAGCTCTGCAAACTGAGACCAGGAACGTGGGGTTGTGGGTTTTATTTTCCGGGGAAGAAGCCTTTGTCTGTACCAAGTAGGGCCTTGTTCCTCAGGGGCAGGCTGCCTGCTGGATTTCCGCGAATATCAAGATGCTGCCCAGGGACAAGCTGCCACACGTGCCAACTGGGGCTGCTTTGAGAGTGCCCATGGAGCTCTGCAATCTGAGACCAGGAACATGGGCTGACGAAATTTGGTTCTCTGGGCAGAAGCCTTTGTCAGTACCAGGTAGGCCCTCGGCCACTCTGGGCCGGCTGTCCGCTGGAATTCCACGAATATCAAGTTGCCACACAGGGACAAGCAGCCACCTGTGCCAACTCGGGCTGCTTTGAGAGTTCCCATGGAGCTCTGCAATTTCACACCAGGAACATGGGCTGGTGGGTTTTGTTTCCCCAAGCAGAAGCCTCTGTCAGTGTCAGGTAGGGCCTTGTCCCTCAGGGGCAGGATGCCAGCTGGATTTCCACGTTTCTGAAGATGCCGCCCAGGGACAAGCTGCCACCTGTGCCAACTCGGGCTGCTAGGAGAGTGCCCATGGAGCTCTGCAGACTGAGACCAGGAACGTGGGCTGGTGGGTTTTTTTTTCCCGGGCAGAAGCCTTTGTCATTACCAGGTAGGCCCTCGGCCCTTCGGGGCCGGCTGCCTGCTGGATTTCCACGAATATCAAGGTACTGCCCAGGGGCAAGCTGCCACCTGTGCCAACTTGGGCTGCTTTGAGAGTGCCCATGGAGCTCTGAAAACTGAGACCAGGAACGCGGGCTGGTGGCTTTTGTTTTCCCGGGCAGAAGCATTTGCAGTACCAGGTAGGGCCTCGGCCCTTTCTGGCCGGCTGCCGGCTAGATTTCCACGAATATCAAGATGCCGCCCAGGGACAAGCAGCGACCTGTGCCAACTCAGGCTGCTTTGAGTGTGCCCATGGAGCTCTGCAAACTGAGACCAGGAACGTGGGGTGGTGGGTTTCGTTACCCCGCGTAGAAGCATTTGCAGTACCAGGTAGGGCCTTGTTCCTCACGGGCCGGCTGACGGCCGGATTTCCACGAATCTGAAAATGCCGCCCACGGACAAGCTGCCACCTCTGCCAACTCGGGCTGCTTTGAGAGTGCCCATGGAGCTCTGCAAACTGAGACCAGGAACGTGGGGTTGTGGGTTTTATTTTCCGGGGAAGAAGCCTTTGTCATTACCAAGTAGGGCCTTGTTCCTCAGGGGCAGGCTGCCTGCTGGATTTCCGCGAATATCAAGGTGCCGCGCAGGGAGAAGCTGCCACCTGTGCCAACTCGGGCTGCTTTGAGAGTGCCCATGGAGCTCTGCAATCTGAGACCAAGAACGTGGGCTGGTAGGTTTTGTTTTCCCGGGCAGAAGCATTTCTCAGTACCAGGTAGGCCCTCGGCCCTTCTGGTCTGTCAGCCTGCTGGATTTCCACGAATATCAAGGTACTGCCCAGGGACAAGCAGCCACCTGTGCCAACTCGGGCAGCTTTGAGAGTGCCCATGGAGCTCTGAAAACTGAGACCCGGAACGTGGGTTTATGGCTTTTATTTTCTCGTGTAGAAGCCTTTGTTAGTACCAGGTAGGGCCTTGTTCCTCAGGGGCAGGATGCCGGCTGGATTTCCAGGTTTCTGAAGATGCCGCCCGGGGACATGCTGCCACCTGTGCCAACTCAGGCTGCTTTGAGAGTGCCCATGGAGCTCTGCAGACTGAGACCAGGAACGTGGGCTGGTGGGGTTTGTTTCACCAGGCAGAAGCCTTTGTCAGTACCAGGTAGGCAGTTGTACCTTCACGGCGGCCTGCCCACTGGATTTCCACGAATCTGAAGATGCCGCCCAGGGAGAAGCTGCCACCTGTGCCAACTCGGGCTGCTTTGAGAGTGCCCATGGAGCTCTGCAGACTGAGACCAGGAACGTGGGCTGGTGGGTTTTGTTTTCCCGGGCAGAAGCCTTAGTCATTACCAGGTAGGCCCTCGGCCCTTCGGGGCCGGGTGCCAGGTGGCTTTCCACGAATCTGAAGATGCTGCCCAGGGACAAGCTGCCACACGTGCCAACTCGGGCTGCTTTGCGAGTGCCCAGGAAGCTCTGAAAACTGAGACCAGGAACGTGCGGTTGTGGCTTTTTTTTCCCCGGGCAGAAGCATTTGCAGTACCAGGTAGGCCCTCGGCCCTTCTGGTCTGTCTGCCTGCTGGATTTCCACGAATATCAAGATGCCGCCCAGGGACAAGCTGCCACCTGTGCCAACTCGGGCTGCTTTGAGAGTGCCCATGGAGCTCGGTAAACTGAGACCAGGAACGTGGGGTGGTGGGTTTTGTTTCCCCGGGAACAAGCCTTTATTAGTACCAGGTAGGCCCTCGGCCCTTCTGGTCTGTCTGCCTGCTGGATTTCCACGAATCTGAAGATGCCGCCCAGGGTCAAGCTGCCACCTTTGCCAACTCGGGCTGGTTTGAGGGTGCCCATGGAGCTTTGCAAACTGAGACCAGGAACGTGGGGTTGTGGGTTTTGTTTTCCCGGGCAGAAGCCTTTGTCACTACCATGTAGGCCCTCGGCCCTTTGGGGATGGCAGCCTGCTGGATTTCCACGAATATCAAGATGCCGCCCAGGGACAAGCTGCCACCTGTGCCAACTCGGGCTGCTTTGAGAGTGCCCATGGAGCACTGCAAACTGAGACCAGGAACGGGGGGTGGTGGGTTTCGTTTCCCAGGGAAGAAGCCTTTCTGAGTACCAGGTAGAGCCTTGTTCCTCAGGGGCAGGCTGCCTGCTGGATTTCCAAGAATTTGAAGATGCCGCCCAGGGACAAGCTGCCACCTGTGCCAACTCGGGCTGCTTTGAGAGTGCCCATGGAGCTCTGCAAACTGAGACCAGGATCGTTGGGTGGTGGGGTTCATTTCTCCAGGCAGAAGCATTTGCAGTACCAGGCCGGCCATCGGCCCTTCGCGGCCGGCTGCCTGCTGGATTTCCATGAATATCAAAATGCCGCCCAACGACAAGCTGCCACCCGTGCCAACTTGGGCTGCTTTGAGAGTGCCCATGGAGCTCTGCAAACTGAGACCAGGAACGTGGGGTTGTGGGTTTTATTTTCCGGGGAAGAAGCCTTTGTCTGTACCAAGTAGGGCCTTGTTCCTCAGGGGCAGGCTGCCTGCTGGATTTCCGCGAATATCAAGATGCTGCCCAGGGACAATCTGCCACACGTGCCAACTCAGGCTGCTTTGAGAGTGCCCATGGAGCTCTGCAATCTGAGACCAGTAACATGGGCTGACGAAATTTGGTTCTCTGGGCAGAAGCCTTTGTCAGTACCAGGTAGGCCCTCGGCCACTCTGGGCCGGCTGTCCGCTGGAATTCCACGAATATCAAGTTGCCACCCAGGGACAAGCAGCCACCTGTGCCAACTCGGGCTGCTTTGAGAGTGCCCATGGAGCTCTGCAATTTCACACCAGGAACATGGGCTGGTGGGTTTTGTTTCCCCAAGCAGAAGCCTCTGTCAGTACCAGGTAGGCCCTCGGCACTTGGGGGCAGGCTACCTGCTGGATTTCCACAAATATCAAGGTACTGCCCAGGGACAAGTTGCCTCACGTGCCAACTCGGGCTGCTTTGAGAATGCCCATGGAGCTCTGCAAACTGAGACCAGGAACGTGGGGTTGTGGGTTTGGTTTTCCCGGGCAGAAGCCTTTGTCTGTACCAAGTAGGGCCTTGTTCCTCAGGGGCAGGCTGCCTGCCGGATTTCCGCAAATATCAAGGTGCCGCCCAGGGACAACCTGCCACACGTGCTAACTCGGGCTGCTTTGAGAGTGCCCATGGAGCTCTGAAAACTGAGACCAGGAACGTGGGGTTATGGCTTTTATTTTCTCGTGCAGAAGCCTTTGTCAGTGTCAGGTAGGGCCTTGTCCCTCAGGGGCAGGATGCCTGCTGGATTTCCACGTTTCTGAAGATGCCGCCCAGGGACAAGCTGCCACCTGTGCCAACTCGGGCTGCTAGGAGAGTGCCCATGGAGCTCTGCAGACTGAGACCAGGAACGTGGGCTGGTGGTTTTTTTTTTCCCGGGCAGAAGCCTTTGTCATTACCAGGTAGGCCCTCGGCCCTTCGGGGCCGGCTGCCGGCTGGATTTCCACGAATGTCAAGGTACTGCCCAGGGACAAGCTGCCACCTGTGCCAACTCGGGCTGCTTTGAAAGTGCCCATGGAGCTCTGCAAACTGAGACCAGGAACGTGGGCTGGTAGGTTTTGTTTTCTTGGGCAGAAGCATTTGCAGTACCAGGTATGCCCTCGGCCCTTCTGGTCTGTCTGCCTGCTGGATTTCCACGAATATCAAGGTACTGCCCAGGGGCAAGCTGCCACCTGTGCCAACTTGGGCTGCTTTGAGAGTGCCCATGGAGCTCTGAAAACTGAGACCAGGAACGCGGGCTGGTGGCTTTTGTTTTCCCGGGCAGAAGCATTTGCAGTACCAGGTAGGGCCTCGGCCCTTTCTGGCCGGCTGCCGGCTGGATTTCCACGAATATCTAGATGCCGCCCAGGGACAAGCAGCGACCTGTGCCAACTCAGGCTGCTTTGAGTGTGCCCATGGAGCTCTGCAAACTGAGACCAGGAACGTGGGGTGGTGGGTTTCGTTACCCCGCGTAGAAGCATTTGCAGTACCAGGTAGGGCCTTGTTCCTCACGGGCCGGCTGAGGCCGGATTTCCACGAATCTGAAAATGCCGCCCACGGACAAGCTGCCACCTCTGCCAACTCGGGCTGCTTTGAGAGTGCCCATGGAGCTCTGCAAACTGAGACCAGGAATGTGGGGTGGTGGGTTTGGTTTTCCCGGGCAGAAGCCTTTGTCTGTTGCAAGTAGGGCTTTGTTCCTCAGGGGCAGGCTGCCTGCTGGATTTTGGCGAATATCAAGGTGCCGCCCAGGGACAAGCTGCCACCTGTGCCAACTCGGGCTGCTTTGAGAGTGCCCATGGAGCTCTGCAATCTGAGACCAGGAACGTGGGGTGGTGGGTTTTATTTTCCCGGGCAGAAGCCTTTGTCAGTACCAGGTAGGCAGTTGGCCCTTCGCGGCCGTCTGCCCACTGGATTTCCACGAATATCAAGATGCCGCCCAGGGACAACCTGCCACCTGTGCCAACTCGGGCTGCTTTGAGAGTGCCCATGGAGCTCTGTAAACTGAGACCAGGAACGTGGGCTGGTGGCTTTTTTTTTCCCGGGCAGAAGCCTTTGTCATTACCCGGTAGGCCCTCGGCCCTTCGGGGCCGGCTGCCAGGTGGCTTTCCACGAATCTGAAGATGCCGCCCAGGGACAAGCTGCACCTCTGCTAACTCGGGCTGCTTTGAGAGTGCCCATGGAGCTCTGTAAAATGAGACCAGGAACGTGGGCTGGTGGGTATTGTTTTCCCGGGCAGAAGCCTTTGTCATTACCAGGTAGGCCCTCGGCCCTTCGGGGCCGGGTGCCAGGTGGCTTTCCACGAATCTGAAGATGCTGCCCAGGGACAAGCTGCCACACGTGCCAACTCGGGCTGCTTTGAGAATGCCCAGGAAGCTCTGAAAACTGAGACCAGAAACATGCGGTTGTGGCTTTTTTTTCCCTGGGCAGAAGCATTTGCAGTACCAGGTAGGCCCTCGGCCCTTCTGGTCTGTCTGCCCACTGGATTTCCACGAATATCAAGATGCCGCCCAGGGACAATCTGCTACCTGTGCCAACTCAGGCTGCTTTGAGAGTGCCCATGGAGCTCTGTAAACTGAGACCAGGAACGTGGGGTGGTGGGTTTTGTTTCCCCGGGCAGAAGCATCTGTCAGTACCAGGTAGGCCCTCGGCCCTTCTGGTCAGTCTGCCTGCTGGATTTCCACGAATATCAAGGTACTGCCCAGGGACAAGCTGCCACCTGTGCCAACTCGGGCAGCTTTGAGAGTGCCCATGGAGCTCTGCAAACTGAGACCAGGAACGTGGGGTTATGGCTTTTATTTTCTCGTGCAGAAGCATTTGTCTGTACCAGGTAGGGCCTTGTTCCTCAGGGGCCGGCTGCCGGACGGATTTCCACGAATCTGAAGATGCCACCCAGGGACAAGCTGCCACCTGAGCCAACTCGGGCTGCTTTGAGAGTGCCCATGGAGCTCTGCAAACTGAGACCAGGAATGTGGGGTGGTGGGTTTTGTTTCCCAGGGAAGAAGCCTTTGTCAATACCAGGTAGGGCCTTGTTCCTCAGGGGCAGTCTGCCGGCTGGATTTCCACGAATCGGAAAATGCCGCCCAGGGACAAGCTGCCACCCGTGCCAACTCGGGCTGCTTTGAGAGTGCCCATGGAGCACTGCAAACTGAGACCAGGAACGTGGGTTGACGAAATTTGGTTCCCTGGGCAGAAGCCTTTGTCAGTACCAGGTAGGCCCTGGGCCACTGTGGGCCGGCTGTCCTCTGGAATTCCACGAATATCAAGTTGCCAACCAGGGACAAGCAGCCACCTCTCCCAACTCGGGCTGCTTTGAGACTGCCAATGGAGCTCTGCAATTTCAGACCAGAAATATGGGCTGGTGGGTTTTGTTTCACCAGGCAGAAGCCGCTGTCAGTACCAGGTAGGCCCTCGTCACTTGGGGGCAGGCATCCTGCTGGATTTTCACGAATATCAAGGTACTGCCCAGGGACAAGCTGCCACCTGTGCTAACTCGGGCTGCTTTGAGAGTGCCCATGGAGCTCTGCAAACTGAGACCAGGAACGTGGTGTTGTGGGTTTTATTTTCCCAGGCAGAAGACTTTGCAGTATCAAGTAGGGCCTTGTTCCTCAGGGGCAGGCTGCCTGCTGGATTTTGGCGAATATCAAGATTCCGCCCAGGGACAAGCTGCCACCTGTGCCAACTCGGGCTGCTTTGAGAGTGCCCATGGAGCTCTGCAATCTGAGACCAGGAACGTGGGGTGGTAGGTTTTATTTTCCCGGGCAGAAGCCTTTGTCAGTACCAGGTAGGCAGTTGGCCCTTCGCGGCCGTCTGCCCACTGGATTTCCACGAATATCAAGATGCCGCCCAGGGACAACCTGCCACCTGTGCCAACTCGGGCTGCTTTGAGAGTGCCCATGGAGCTCTGTAAACTGAGACCAGGAACGTGGGCTGGTGGCTTTTTTTTTCCCGGGCAGAAGCCTTTGTCATTACCCGGTAGGCCCTCGGCCCTTCGGGGCCGGCTGCCAGGTGGCTTTCCACGAATCTGAAGATGCCGCCCAGGGACAAGCTGCACCTCTGCCAACTCGGGCTGCTAGGAGAGTGCCCATGGAGCTCTGTAAACTGAGACCAGGAACGTGGGCTGGTGGGTATTGTTTTCCCGGGCAGAAGCCTTTGTCATTACCAGGTAGGCCCTCGGCCCTTCGGGGCCGGGTGCCAGGTGGCTTTCCACGAATCTGAAGATGCTGCCCAGGGACAAGCTGCCACACGTGCCAACTCGGGCTGCTTTGAGAATGCCCAGGAAGCTCTGAAAACTGAGACCAGAAACGTGCGGTTGTGGCTTTTTTTTCCCTGGGCAGAAGCATTTGCAGTACCAGGTAGGCCCTCGGCCCTTCTGGTCTGTCTGCCCACTGGATTTCCACGAATATCAAGATGCCGCCCAGGGACAATCTGCCACCTGTGCCAACTCAGGCTGCTTTGAGAGTGCCCATGGAGCTCTGTAAACTGAGACCAGGAACGTGGGGTGGTGGGTTTTGTTTCCCCGGGCAGAAGCCTTTGTCAGTACCAGGTAGGCCCTCGGCCCTTCGGGGCAGGCTGCCAGCTGGCATTCCACGAATCTGAAAATGCCGCCCAGGGACGAGCTGCCACCTGTGCCAACTCGGGCAGCTTTGAGAATGCCCAGGAAGCTCTGCAAACTGAGACCAGGAATGTGCGGTTGTGGCTTTTGTTTCCCCGGGCAGAAGCATTTTCAGTATCAGGTAGGCCCTTGGCCCTTAGGGGTAGGCTGCTTACTCGGTTTCCACGAATCTGAAGATGCCGCCCAGGGTCAAGCTGCCACCTTTGCCAACTCGGGCTGCTTTGAGGGTGCCCATGGAGCTCTGGAAACTGAGACCAGGAACGTGGGGTGGTGGGTTTTGTTTTCCCGGGCAGAAGCCTTTGTCATTACCATGTAGGCCCCCGGCCCTTTGGGGAGGGCAGCCTGCTGGTTTTCCACGAATATCAAGATGCCGCCCAGGGACAAGCTGCCACCTGTGCCAACTCGGGCTGCTTTGAGAGTGCCCATGGAGCTCTGCAAACTGAGACCAGGAACGGGGGGTGGTGGGTTTCGTTTCCCAGGGCAGAAGCCTTTGTTAGTACCAGGTAGGGCCTTGTTCCTCAGGGGCAGGCTGCCTGCTGGATTTCCACGAATCTGAAGATGCCGCCCAGGGACAAGCTGCCACCTGTGCCAACTCGGGCTGCTTTGAGAGTTCCCATGGAGCTCTGGAAACTGAGACCAGGAACGTGGGCTAGTAGGTTTTGTTTTCCCAGGCAGATGCGTTTGCAGTACCAGGTAGGCCCTCGGCCCTTCGGGGCCGGCTGCCGGCTGGATTTCCCCGAATATCAAGATGCCGCCCTGGGACAAGCAGCCAAATGTGCCAACTCGGGCTGCTTTGAGAGTGCCCATGGAGCTCTGCAAACTGAGACCAGGAACGTGGGTTGACGAAATTTGGTTCCCTGGGCAGAAGCATTTGTCAGTACCAGGTAGGCCCTCGGCCACTCTGGGCCGGGTGCCAGCTGGAATTCCATGAATATCAAGATGCCGCCAAGGGACAAGCTGCCACCTGTGCCAACTCGGGCTGCTTTGAGAGTGCCCATGGAGCTCTGCAAACTGAGACCAGGAACGTGTGGTGGTGGTTTCGTTTCCCAGGGAAGAGGCATTTGTCAATAACAGGTAGGGCCTTGTACCTCAGGGTCAGGCTGCCGGCTGGATTTCCACGTTTCTGAAGATGGCGCCCGGGGACAAGCTGCCACCTGTGCTAACTCGGGCTGCTTTGAGAGTGCCCATGGAGCTCTGCAGACTGAGACCAGGAACGTGGGCTGGTGGGGTTTGTTTCACCAGGCAGAAGCCTTTGTCAGTACCAGGTAGGGCAGTTGGCCCTTCGCGGCCGTCTGCCCACTGGATTTCCACGAATATCAAGATGCCGCCCAGGGACAAGCTGCCACCTGTGCCAACTCGGGCTGCTTTGAGAGTGCCCATGGAACTCTGTAAACTGAGACCAGGAACGTGGGGTGGTGGGTTTTGTTTTCCCGGGCAGAAGCCTTTGTCATTACCAGGTAGGCCCTCGGCCCTTCGTGGCCTGCTGCCAGGTGGCTTTCCATGAGTCTGAAGATGCCGCCCAGGGACAAGCTGCATCACGTGCCAACTCGGGCTGCTTTGAGAGTGCCCATGGAGCTCTGAAGACTGAGACCAGGAACGTGGGGTGGTGGGTTTCGTTTCCCCGCGTAGAAGAATTTGCAGTACCAGGTAGGGCCTTGTTCCTCAGGGGCCGGCTGAGGCCGGATTTCCACGAATCTGAAAATGCCGCTCAGGGACAAGCTGCCACCTGTGCCAACTCGGGCTGCTTTGAGAATGCCCAGGAAGCTCTGCAAACTGAGACCAGGAACGTGGGGTGGTGGGTTTCGTTTCCAAGGGAAGAAGCCTTTGTCAGTACCAGGTAGGGCCTTGTTCCTCGGGGGCAGGATGCCGGCTGGATTTCCACGAATCTGAAAATGCCGCCCAGGGACAAGCTGCCACCTGTGCCAACTCGGGCTGCTTTGAGAGTGCCCATGGAGCTCTGAAAACTGAGACCAGGAACGTGGGGTGGTGGGTTTTTATCTCCGGGAAGAAGCCTTTGTCAGTACCAGGAAGAGACTTGTTCCTCAGGGGCAAGCTGCCGGCTGGATTTCCACCTTTCTGAAGATGCCGCACGGGGACAAGCTGCCACCTGTGCCAACTCAGGCAGCTTTCAGAGTGCCCATGGAGCTCTGCAAACTGAGACCAGGAACGTGGGCTGGTGGGGTTTGTTTCACCAGGCAGAAGCCTTTGTCAGTACCAGGTAGGCCGTTGGCCCTTCGCGGCCGGCTGCCCACTGGATTTCGGCGAATATCAAGATGCCGCCCAGGGACAAGCTGCCACCTGTGCCAACTCGGGCTGCTTTGAGAGTGCCCATGGAGCTCTGCAGACTGAGACCAGGAACGTGGGCTGGTGGGTTTTGTTTTCCCGGGCAGAAGCCTTTGTCTTTACCAGGTAGGCCCTCGGCCCTTCGGGGCCGGCTGCCGGCGGGATTTCCACGAATGTCAAGGTACTGCCCAGGGACAAGCTGCCACCTGTGCCAACTCGGGCTGCTTTGAAAGTGCCCATGGAGCTCTGCAAACTGAGACCAGGAACGTGGGCTGGTAGGTTTTGTTTTCTTGGGTAGAAGCATTTGCAGTACCAGGTATGCCCTCGGCCCTTCTGGTCTGTCTGCCTGCTGGATTTCCACGAATATCAAGGTACTGCCCAGCGGCAAGCTGCCACCTGTGCCAACTTGGGCTGCTTTGAGAGTGCCCATGGACCTCTGAAAACTGAGACCAGGAACGCGGGCTGGTGGCATTTGTTTTCCCGGGCAGAAGCATTTGGAGTACCAGGTAGGGCCTCGGCCCTTTCTGGCCGGCTGCCGGCTGGATTTCCACGAATATCAAGATGCCGCCCAGGGACAAGCAGCGACCTGTGCCAACTCGGGCTGCTTTGAGTGTGCCCATGGAGCTCTGCAAACTGAGACCAGGAACGTGGGGTGGTGGGTTTCGTTACCCCGCGTAGAAGCATTTGCAGTACCAGGTAGGGCCTTGTTCCTCACGGGCCGGCTGACGGCCGGATTTCCACGAATCTGAAAATGCCGCTCAGGGACAAGCTGCCACCTCTGCCAACTCGGGCTGCTTTGAGAGTGCCCATGGAGCTCTGCAAACTGAGACCAGGAATGTGGGGTGGTGGGTTTGGTTCTCCCGGGCAGAAGCCTTTGTCTGTTCCAAGTAGGGCTTTGTTCCTCAGGGGCAGGCTGCCTGCTGGATTTCCGCAAATATCAAGGTGCCGCCCAGGGACAAGCTGCCACGTCTGCCAACTCGGGCTGCTTTGAGAGTGCCCATGGAGCTCTGCAAACTGAGACCAGGAATGTGGGGTGGTGGGTTTTGTTTCCCAGGGAAGAAGCCTTTGTCAATACCAGGTAGGGCCTTGTTCCTCAGGGGCAGTCTGCCGGCTGGATTTCCACGAATATCTAGAATGCGCCCAGGGACAAGCTGCCACCCGTGCCAACTCGGGCTGCTTTGAGAGTGCCCATGGAGCTCTGCAAACTGAGACCAGAAACGTGGGTTTACGAAATTTGGTTCCCTGGGCAGAAGCCTTTGTCAGTACCAGGTAGGCCCTGGGCCACTGTGGGCCGGCTGTCCGCTGGAATTCCACGAATATCAAGTTGCCAACCAGGGACAAGCAGCCACCTCTCCCAACTCGGGCTGCTTTGAGACTGCCAATGGAGCTCTGCAATTTCAGACCAGAAATATGGGCTGATGGGTTTTGTTTCACCAGGCAGAAGCCTCTGTCAGTACCAGGTAGGCCCTCGGCACTTGGGGGCAGGCATCCCGCTGGATTTTCACGAATATCAAGGTACTGCCCAGGGACAAGCTGCCACCTGTGTTAACTCGGGCTGCTTTGAGAGTGCCCATGGAGCTCTGCAAACTGAGACCAGGAACGTGGTGTTGTGGGTTTTATTTTCCCAGGCAGAAGACTTTGCAGTATCAAGTAGGGCCTTGTTCCTCAGGGGCAGGCTGCCTGCTGGATTTCGGCGAATATCAAGATGCTGCCCAGGGACAAGCTGCCACACGTGCCAACTCAGGCTGCTTTGAGAGTGCCCATGGAGCTCTGCAATCTGAGACCAGGAACATGGGCTGACGAAATTTGGTTCTCTGGGCAGAAGCCTTTGTCAGTACCAGGTAGGCCCTCGGCCACTCTGGGCCGGCTGTCCGTTGGAATTCCACGAATATCAAGTTGCCACCCAGGGACAAGCAGCCACCTGTGCCAACTCGGGCTGCTTTGAGAGTGCCCATGGAGCTCTGCAATTTCACACCAGGAACATGGGCTGGTGGGTTTTGTTTCCCCAAGCAGAAGCCTCTGTCAGTACCAGGTAGGCCCTCGGCACTTGGGGGCAGGCTACCTGCTGGATTTCCACAAATATCAAGGTACTGCCCAGGGACAAGTTGCCTCACGTGCCAACTCGGGCTGCTTTGAGAATGCCCATGGAGCTCTGCAAACTGAGACCAGGAACGTGGGGTTGTGGGTTTGGTTTTCCCGGGCAGAAGCCTTTGTCTGTACCAAGTAGGGCCTTGTTCCTCAGGGGCAGGCTGCCTGCCGGATTTCCGCAAATATCAAGGTGCCCCCCAGGGACAACCTGCCACACGTACTAACTCGGGCTGCTTTGAGAGTGCCCATGGAGCTCTGAAATCTGAGACCAGGAACGTGGGGTTATGGCTTTTATTTTCTCGTGCAGAAGCCTTTGTCAGTGTCAGGTAGGGCCTTGTCCCTCAGGGGCAGGATGCCAGCTGGATTTCCACGTTTCTGAAGATGCCGCCCAGGGACAAGCTGCCACCTGTGCCAACTCGGGCTGCTAGGAGAGTGCCCATGGAGCTCTGCAGACTGAGACCAGGAACGTGGGCTGGTGGGTTTTTTTTTCCCGGGCAGAAGCCTTTGTCATTACCAGGTAGGCCCTCGGCCCTTCGGGGCCGGCTGCCGGCTGGATTTCCACGAATGTCAAGGTACTGCCCAGGGACAAGCTGCCACCTGTGCCAACTCGGGCTGCTTTGAAAGTGCCCATGGAGCTCTGCAAACTGAGACCAGGAACGTGGGCTGGTAGGTTTTGTTTTCTTGGGCAGAAGCATTTGCAGTACCAGGTATGCCCTCGGCCCTTCTGGTCTGTCTGCCTGCTGGATTTCCACGAATATCAAGGTACTGCCCAGGGGCAAGCTGCCACCTGTGCCAACTTGGGCTGCTTTGAGAGTGCCCATGGAGCTCTGAAAACTGAGACCAGGAACGCGGGCTGGTGGCTTTTGTTTTCCCGGGCAGAAGCATTTGCAGTACCAGGTAGGGCCTCGGCCCTTTCTGGCCGGCTGCTGGCTGGATTTCCACGAATATCTAGATGCCGCCCAGGGACAAGCAGCGACCTGTGCCAACTCAGGCTGCTTTGAGTGTGCCCATGGAGCTCTGCAAACTGAGACCAGGAACGTGGGGTGGTGGGTTTCGTTACCCCGCGTAGAAGCATTTGCAGTACCAGGTAGGGCCTTGTTCCTCACGGGCCGGCTGCTGGCCGGATTTCCACGAATCTGAAAATGCCGCCCACGGACAAGCTGCCACGTCTGCCAACTCGGGCTGCTTTGAGAGTGCCTATGGAGCTCTGCAAACTGAGACCAGGAACGTGGGGTTGTGGGTTTTATTTTCCAGGGAAGAAGCCTTTGTCTGTACCAAGTAGGGCCTTGTTCCTCAGGGGCAGGCTGCCTGCTGGATTTCCGCGAATATCAAGGTGCCGCGCAGGGAGAAGCTGCCACACGTGCCAACTCGGGCTGCTTTGAGAGTGCCCATGGAGCTCTGGAATCTGAGACCAAGAGCGTGGGCTGGTAGGTTTTGTTTTCCCGGGCAGAAGCATTTCTCAGTACCAGGTAGGCCCTCGGCCCTTCTGGTCTGTCAGCCTGCTGGATTTCCACGAATATCAAGGTACTGCCCAGGGACAAGCAGCCACCTGTGCCAACTCGGGCAGCTTTGAGAGTGCCCATGGAGCTCTGAAAACTGAGACCCGGAACGTGGGGTTATGGCTTTTATTTTCTCGTGTAGAAGCCTTTGTCAGTACTAGGTAGGGCCTTGTTCCTCAGGGGCAGGATGCCGGCTGGATTTCCAGTTTTCTGAAGATGCCGCCCGGGGACATGCTGCCACCTGTGCCAACTCGGGCTGCTTTGAGAGTGCCCATGGAGCTCTGCAGACTGAGACCAGGAACGTGGGCTGGTGGGGTTTGTTTCACCAGGCAGAAGCCTTTGTCAGTACCAGGCAGGCCCTCGGCCCTTCGGGGCCGGGTGCCAGGTGGCTTTCCACGAATCTGTAGATGCTGCCCAGGGACAAGCTGCCACCTGTGCCAACTCGGGCTGCTTTGAGAGTGCCCATGGAGCTCGGTAAACTGAGACCAGGAACGTGGGGTGGTGGGTTTTGTTTCCCCGGGAACAAGCCTTTGTTAGTACCAGGTAGGCCCTCGGCCCTTCTGGTCTGTCTGCCTGCTGGATTTCCACGAATCTGAAGATGCCGCCCAGGGTCAAGCTGCCACCTTTGCCAACTCGGGCTGCTTTGAGAGTGCCCATGGAGCTCGGTAAACTGAGACCAGGAACGTGGGGTGGTGGGTTTTGTTTTCCCGGGCAGAAGCCTTTGTCACTACCATGTAGGCCCTCGGCCCTTTGGGGATGGCAGCCTGCTGGATTTCCACGAATATCAAGATGCCGCCCAGGGACAAGCTGCCACCTGTGCCAACTCGGGCTGCTAGGAGAGTGCCCATGGAGCTCTGCAGACTGAGACCAGGAACGTGGGCTGGTGGGTTTTTTTTTCCCGGGCAGAAGCCTTTGTCATTACCAGGTAGGCCCTCGGCCCTTCGCGGCCGGCTGCCGGCTGGATTTCCACGAATGTCAAGGTACTGCCCAGGGACAAGCTGCCACCTGTGCCAACTCGGGCTGCTTTGAAAGTGCCCATGGAGCTCTGCAAACTGAGACCAGGAACGTGGGCTGGTAGGTTTTGTTTTCCCGGCAGAAGCATTTGCAGTACCAGGTATGCCCTCGGCCCTTCTGGTCTGTCTGCCTGCTGGATTTCCACGAATATCAAGGTACTGCCCAGGGGCAAGCTGCCACCTGTGCCAACTTGGGCTGCTTTGAGAGTGCCCATGGAGCTCTGAAAACTGAGACCAGGAACGCGGGCTGGTGGCTTTTGTTTTCCCGGGCAGAAGCATTTGCAGTACCAGGTAGGGCCTCGGCCCTTTCTGGCCGGCTGCTGGCTGGATTTCCACGAATATCTAGATGCCGCCCAGGGACAAGCAGCGACCTGTGCCAACTCAGGCTGCTTTGAGTGTGCCCATGGAGCTCTGCAAACTGAGACCAGGAACGTGGGGTGGTGGGTTTCGTTACCCCGCGTAGAAGCATTTGCAGTACCAGGTAGGGCCTTGTTCCTCACGGGCCGGCTGAGGCCGGATTTCCACGAATCTGAAAATGCCGCCCACGGACAAGCTGCCACGTCTGCCAACTCGGGCTGCTTTGAGAGTGCCCATGGAGCTCTGCAAACTGAGACCAGGAACGTGGGGTTGTGGGTTTTATTTTCCAGGGAAGAAGCCTTTGTCTGTACCAAGTAGGGCCTTGTTCCTCAGGGGCAGGCTGCCTGCTGGATTTCCGCGAATATCAAGGTGCCGCGCAGGGAGAAGCTGCCACACGTGCCAACTCGGGCTGCTTTGAGAGTGCCCATGGAGCTCTGGAATCTGAGACCAAGAGCGTGGGCTGGTAGGTTTTGTTTTCCCGGGCAGAAGCATTTCTCAGTACCAGGTAGGCCCTCGGCCCTTCTGGTCTGTCAGCCTGCTGGATTTCCACGAATATCAAGGTACTGCCCAGGGACAAGCAGCCACCTGTGCCAACTCGGGCAGCTTTGAGAGTGCCCATGGAGCTCTGAAAACTGAGACCCGGAACGTGGGGTTATGGCTTTTATTTTCTCGTGTAGAAGCCTTTGTCAGTACCAGGTAGGGCCTTGTTCCTCAGGGGCAGGATGCCGGCTGGATTTCCAGGTTTCTGAAGATGCCGCCCGGGGACATGCTGCCACCTGTGCCAACTCAGGCTGCTTTGAGAGTGCCCATGGAGCTCTGCAGACTGAGACCAGGAACGTGGGCTGGTGGGGTTTGTTTCACCAGGCAGAAGCCTTTGTCAGTACCAGGTAGGCAGTTGCCTTCTCGGCCCTTCGGGGCCGGGGGCTGCCAGGTGGATTTCCACGAATCTGAAGATGCTGCCCAGGGACAAGCTGCCACCTGTGCCAACTCGGGCTGCTTTGAGAGTGCCCATGGAGCTCGGTAAACTGAGACCAGGAACGTGGGGTGGTGGGTTTTGTTTCCCCGGGAACAAGCCTTTGTTAGTACCAGGTAGGCCCTCGGCCCTTCTGGTCTGTCTGCCTGCTGGATTTCCACGAATCTGAAGATGCCGCCCAGGGTCAAGCTGCCACCTTTGCCAACTCGGGCTGGTTTGAGGGTGCCCATGGAGCTTTGCAAACTGAGACCAGGAACGTGGGGGTGTGGGTTTTGTTTTCCCGGGCAGAAGCCTTTGTCACTACCATGTAGGCCCTCGGCCCTTTGGGGATGGCAGCCTGCTGGATTTCCACGAATATCAAGATGCCGCCCAGGGACAAGCTGCCACCTGTGCCAACTCGGGCTGCTTTGAGAGTGCCCATGGAGCACTGCAAACTGAGACCAGGAACGGGGGGTGGTGGGTTTCGTTTCCCAGGGAAGAAGCCTTTCTGAGTACCAGGTAGGGCCTTGTTCCTCAGGGGCAGGCTGCCTGCTGGATTTCCAAGAATTTGAAGATGCCGCCCAGGGACAAGCTGCCACCTGTGCCAACTCGGGCTGCTTTGAGAGTGCCCATGGAGCTCTGCAAACTGAGACCAGGATCGTTGGGTGGTGGGGTTCGTTTCTCCAGGCAGAAGCATTTGCAGTACCAGGCCGGCCCTCGGCCCTTCGCGGCCGGCTGCCTGCTGGATTTCCATGAATATCAAAATGCCGCCCAACGACAAGCTGCCACCCGTGCCAACTTGGGCTGCTTTGAGAGTGCCCATGGAGCTCTGCAAACTGAGACCAGGAACGTGGGCTGGTGGGTTTTGTTTTCCCGGGCAGATGCGTTTGTCAGTACCAGGTAGGGCCTCGGCCCTCAGGGGCCGGCTGCCGGCTGGATTTCCCCTAATATCAAGATGCCGCCCAGGGACAATCTGCCACATGTGCCAACTTGGGCTGCTTTGAGAGTGCCCATGGAGCTCTGCAAACTGAGACCAGTAACGTGGGTTGACGAAATTGGTTCCCCGGGCAGAAGCCTTTGTCAGTACCAGGTAGGCCCTCGGCCACTCTGGGCCGGCTGTCCGGCTGGAATTCCACGAATATCAAGATGCCGCCAAGGGACAAGCTGCCACCTGTGCCAACTCGGGCTGCTTTGAGAGTGCCCATGGAGCTCTGCAACTGAGACCAGGAACGTTGGTGGTGGTTTCACACCAGGGAAGAGGCAATACCAGGGGCTGTACCTCAGTGGCTGTTTTCCACGTTTCCCCCGGGGACAAGCTGCCAGTGCTAACTCGCTGCTCTGTCAGTACCAGGAACGTAGGCCCTCGTACCAGGTAGGGCAGTTGGCACTTCGGGGCAGGCTACCCACTGGATTTCCACAAATATCAAGATGCTGCCCAGGGACAAGTTGCCTCACTGTGCCAACTCGGGCTGCTTTGAGAATGCCCATGGAACTCTGTAAACTGAGACCAGGAACGTGGGGTTGTGGGTTTTGTTTTCCCGGGCAGAAGCCTTTGTCATTACCAGGTAGGCCCTTGGCCCTTCGCGGCCGGCTGCCAGGTGGCTTTCCACGAATCTGAAGATGCCGCCCAGGGACAAGATGCCACACGTGCCAACTCGGGCTGCTTTGAGAGTGCCCATGGAGCTCTGAAAACTGAGACCAGGAACGTGGGGTTGTGGCTTTTTTTTCTCAGGCAGAAGCCTTTGTCAGTACCAGGTAGGGATTTGGGCCCTTTGGGGCAGGCTGCCCACTGGATTTCCACGAATATCAAGATGCCGCCCAGGGACAAGCTGCCACCTGTGCCAACTCGGGCTGCTTTGAGAGTGCCCATGGAGCTCTGCAAACTGAGACCAGGAACGTGGGCTGGTGGGTTTTGTTTCCCAGGGCAGAAGCCTTTGTCATTACCAGGTAGGCCCTCGGCCCTTCGGGGCCGGCTGCCCACTGGATTTCCACGAATCTGAAGATGCCGCCCAGGGACAAGCTGCCACCTGTGCCAACTCGGGCTGCTTTGAGAGTGCCCATGGAGCTCTGCAATCTGAGACCAGGAACGTGGGCTGGTAGGTTTTGTTTTCCCGGGCAGAAGCATTTGCAGTACCAGGTATGCCCTCGGCCCTTCTGGTCTGTCTGCCTGCTGGATTTCCACGAATATCAAGGTACTGCCCAGGGACAAGCTGCCACCTGTGCCAACTCGGGCTGCTTTGAGAGTGCCCATGGAGCTCTGCAAACTGAGACCAGGAACGTGGGCTGGTGGCTTTTGTTTTCCCGGGCAGAAGCATTTGCAGTACCAGGTAGGGCCTTGGCCCTTTCTGGGCAGGCTGCCGGCTGGATTTCCACGAATATCTAATATGCCGCCCAGGGACAAGCTGCCACCTGTGCCAACTCAGGCTGCTTTGAGAGTGCCCATGGAGCTCTGCAAACTGAGACCAGGAACGTGGGGTGGTGGGTTTCGTTTCCCCGCGTAGAAGCATTTGCAGTACCAGGTAGGGCCTTGTTCCTCACGGGCCGGCTGAGGCCGGATTTCCACGAATCTGAAAATGCCGCCCACGGACAAGCTGCCACCTCTGCCAACTCGGGCTGCTTTGAGAGTGCCCATGGAGCTCTGCAAACTGAGACCAGGAATGTGGGGTGGTGGGTTTGGTTTTCCCGGGCAGAAGCCTTTGTCTGTTGCAAGTAGGGCTTTGTTCCTCAGGGGCAGGCTGCCTGCTGGATTTTGGCGAATATCAAGGTGCCGCCCAGGGACAAGCTGCCACCTGTGCCAACTCGGGCTGCTTTGAGAGTGCCCATGGAGCTCTGCAATCTGAGACCAGGAACGTGGGGTGGTGGCTTTTATTTTCCCGGGCAGAAGCCTTTGTCAGTACCAGGTAGGCAGTTGGCCCTTCGCGGCCGTCTGCCCACTGGATTTCCACGAATATCAAGATGCCGCCCAGGGACAACCTGCCACCTGTGCCAACTCGGGCTGCTTTGAGAGTGCCCATGGAGCTCTGTAAACTGAGACCAGGAACGTGGGCTGGTGGCTTTTTTTTTCCCGGGCAGAAGCCTTTGTCATTACCCGGTAGGCCCTCGGCCCTTCGGGGCCGGCTGCCAGGTGGCTTTCCACGAATCTGAAGATGCCGCCCAGGGACAAGCTGCACCTCTGCTAACTCGGGCTGCTTTGAGAGTGCCCATGGAGCTCTGTAAAATGAGACCAGGAACGTGGGCTGGTGGGTATTGTTTTCCCGGGCAGAAGCCTTTGTCATTACCAGGTAGGCCCTCGGCCCTTCGGGGCCGGGTGCCAGGTGGCTTTCCACGAATCTGAAGATGCTGCCCAGGGACAAGCTGCCACACGTGCCAACTCGGGCTGCTTTGAGAATGCCCAGGAAGCTCTGAAAACTGAGACCAGAAACATGCGGTTGTGGCTTTTTTTTCCCTGGGCAGAAGCATTTGCAGTACCAGGTAGGCCCTCGGCCCTTCTGGTCTGTCTGCCCACTGGATTTCCACGAATATCAAGATGCCGCCCAGGGACAATCTGCTACCTGTGCCAACTCAGGCTGCTTTGAGAGTGCCCATGGAGCTCTGTAAACTGAGACCAGGAACGTGGGGTGGTGGGTTTTGTTTCCCCGGGCAGAAGCATCTGTCAGTACCAGGTAGGCCCTCGGCCCTTCTGGTCAGTCTGCCTGCTGGATTTCCACGAATATCAAGGTACTGCCCAGGGACAAGCTGCCACCTGTGCCAACTCGGGCAGCTTTGAGAGTGCCCATGGAGCTCTGCAAACTGAGACCAGGAACGTGGGGTTATGGCTTTTATTTTCTCGTGCAGAAGCATTTGTCTGTACCAGGTAGGGCCTTGTTCCTCAGGGGCCGGCTGCCGGACGGATTTCCACGAATCTGAAGATGCCACCCAGGGACAAGCTGCCACCTGAGCCAACTCGGGCTGCTTTGAGAGTGCCCATGGAGCTCTGCAAACTGAGACCAGGAATGTGGGGTGGTGGGTTTTGTTTCCCAGGGAAGAAGCCTTTGTCAATACCAGGTAGGGCCTTGTTCCTCAGGGGCAGTCTGCCGGCTGGATTTCCACGAATCGGAAAATGCCGCCCAGGGACAAGCTGCCACCCGTGCCAACTCGGGCTGCTTTGAGAGTGCCCATGGAGCACTGCAAACTGAGACCAGGAACGTGGGTTGACGAAATTTGGTTCCCTGGGCAGAAGCCTTTGTCAGTACCAGGTAGGCCCTGGGCCACTGTGGGCCGGCTGTCCTCTGGAATTCCACGAATATCAAGTTGCCAACCAGGGACAAGCAGCCACCTCTCCCAACTCGGGCTGCTTTGAGACTGCCAATGGAGCTCTGCAATTTCAGACCAGAAATATGGGCTGGTGGGTTTTGTTTCACCAGGCAGAAGCCGCTGTCAGTACCAGGTAGGCCCTCGTCACTTGGGGGCAGGCATCCTGCTGGATTTTCACGAATATCAAGGTACTGCCCAGGGACAAGCTGCCACCTGTGCTAACTCGGGCTGCTTTGAGAGTGCCCATGGAGCTCTGCAAACTGAGACCAGGAACGTGGTGTTGTGGGTTTTATTTTCCCAGGCAGAAGACTTTGCAGTATCAAGTAGGGCCTTGTTCCTCAGGGGCAGGCTGCCTGCTGGATTTTGGCGAATATCAAGATTCCGCCCAGGGACAAGCTGCCACCTGTGCCAACTCGGGCTGCTTTGAGAGTGCCCATGGAGCTCTGCAATCTGAGACCAGGAACGTGGGGTGGTAGGTTTTATTTTCCCGGGCAGAAGCCTTTGTCAGTACCAGGTAGGCAGTTGGCCCTTCGCGGCCGTCTGCCCACTGGATTTCCACGAATATCAAGATGCCGCCCAGGGACAACCTGCCACCTGTGCCAACTCGGGCTGCTTTGAGAGTGCCCATGGAGCTCTGTAAACTGAGACCAGGAACGTGGGCTGGTGGCTTTTTTTTTCCCGGGCAGAAGCCTTTGTCATTACCCGGTAGGCCCTCGGCCCTTCGGGGCCGGCTGCCAGGTGGCTTTCCACGAATCTGAAGATGCCGCCCAGGGACAAGCTGCACCTCTGCCAACTCGGGCTGCTAGGAGAGTGCCCATGGAGCTCTGTAAACTGAGACCAGGAACGTGGGCTGGTGGGTATTGTTTTCCCGGGCAGAAGCCTTTGTCATTACCAGGTAGGCCCTCGGCCCTTCGGGGCCGGGTGCCAGGTGGCTTTCCACGAATCTGAAGATGCTGCCCAGGGACAAGCTGCCACACGTGCCAACTCGGGCTGCTTTGAGAATGCCCAGGAAGCTCTGAAAACTGAGACCAGAAACGTGCGGTTGTGGCTTTTTTTTCCCTGGGCAGAAGCATTTGCAGTACCAGGTAGGCCCTCGGCCCTTCTGGTCTGTCTGCCCACTGGATTTCCACGAATATCAAGATGCCGCCCAGGGACAATCTGCCACCTGTGCCAACTCAGGCTGCTTTGAGAGTGCCCATGGAGCTCTGTAAACTGAGACCAGGAACGTGGGGTGGTGGGTTTTGTTTCCCCGGGCAGAAGCATTTGTCAGTACCAGGTAGGCCCTCGGCCCTTCGGGGCAGGCTGCCAGCTGGCATTCCACGAATCTGAAAATGCCGCCCAGGGACGAGCTGCCACCTGTGCCAACTCGGGCAGCTTTGAGAATGCCCAGGAAGCTCTGCAAACTGAGACCAGGAATGTGCGGTTGTGGCTTTTGTTTCCCCGGGCAGAAGCATTTTCAGTATCAGGTAGGCCCTTGGCCCTTAGGGGTAGGCTGCTTACTCGGTTTCCACGAATCTGAAGATGCCGCCCAGGGTCAAGCTGCCACCTTTGCCAACTCGGGCTGCTTTGAGGGTGCCCATGGAGCTCTGCAAACTGAGACCAGGAACGTGGGGTGGTGGGTTTTGTTTTCCCGGGCAGAAGCCTTTGTCATTACCATGTAGGGCCCCGGCCCTTTGGGGAGGGCAGCCTGCTGGATTTCCACGAATATCAAGATGCCGCCCAGGGACAAGCTGCCACCTGTGCCAACTCGGGCTGCTTTGAGAGTGCCCATGGAGCTCTGCAAACTGAGACCAGGAACGTGGGGTGGTGGGTTTCGTTTCCCAGGGCAGAAGCCTTTGTCAGTACCAGGTAGGGCCTTGTTCCTCAGGGGCAGGCTGCCTGCTGGATTTCCACGAATCTGAAGATGCCGCCCAGGGACAAGCTGCCACCTGTGCCAACTCGGGCTGCTTTGAGAGTTCCCATGGAGCTCTGGAAACTGAGACCAGGAACGTGGGCTAGTGGGTTTTGTTTCCCCGGGCAGATGCCTTTGTCAGTACCAGGTAGGCCCTCGGCCCTTCGGGGCCGGCTGCCGGCTGGATTTCCCCGAATATCAAGATGCCGCCCTGGGACAAGCTGCCACCTGTGCCAACTCGGGCTGCTTTGAGAGTGCCCATGGAGCTCTGCAAACTGAGACCAGGAACGTGGGTTGGTGGGTTTTGTTTCCCCGGGCAGAAGCATTTGTCAGTACCAGGTAGGCCCTCGGCCCTCTGGGCCGGGTGCCAGCTGGATTTCCACGAATATCAAGATGCCGCCAAGGGACAAGCTGCCACCTGTGCCAACTCGGGCTGCTTTGAGAGTGCCCATGGAGCTCTGCAAACTGAGACCAGGAACGTGTGGTGGTGGTTTTGTTTCCCAGGGCAGAAGCATTTGTCAGTAACAGGTAGGGCCTTGTACCTCAGGGTCAGGCTGCCGGCTGGATTTCCACGAATTCTGAAGATGCGCCCAGGGACAAGCTGCCACCTGTGCTAACTCGGGCTGCTTTGAGAGTGCCCATGGAGCTCTGCAAACTGAGACCAGGAACGTGGGCTGGTGGGGTTTGTTTCCCAGGCAGAAGCCTTTGTCAGTACCAGGTAGGGCCAGTTCCTCTTCGGGCCGCTGCCCACTGGATTTCCACGAATATCAAGATGCCGCCCAGGGACAAGCTGCCACCTGTGCCAACTCGGGCTGCTTTGAGAGTGCCCATGGAACTCTGTAAACTGAGACCAGGAACGTGGGGTGGTGGGTTTTGTTTTCCCGGGCAGAAGCCTTTGTCAGTACCAGGTAGGCCCTCGGCCCTTCGTGGCCTGCTGCCTGCTGGATTTCCATGAATATCAAGATGCCGCCCAGGGACAAGCTGCCACCACGTGCCAACTCGGGCTGCTTTGAGAGTGCCCATGGAGCTCTGAAACTGAGACCAGGAACGTGGGGTGGTGGGTTTCGTTTCCCCAGGTAGAAGCCTTTGTCAGTACCAGGTAGGGCCTTGTTCCTCAGGGGCAGGCTGCCGGCTGGATTTCCACGAATCTGAAAATGCCGCCCAGGGACAAGCTGCCACCTGTGCCAACTCGGGCTGCTTTGAGAATGCCCATGGAAGCTCTGCAAACTGAGACCAGGAACGTGGGGTGGTGGGTTTCGTTTCCAAGGGAAGAAGCCTTTGTCAGTACCAGGTAGGGCCTTGTTCCTCGGGGGCAGGATGCCGGCTGGATTTCCACGAATCTGAAAATGCCGCCCAGGGACAAGCTGCCACCTGTGCCAACTCGGGCTGCTTTGAGAGTGCCCATGGAGCTCTGAAAACTGAGACCAGGAACGTGGGGTGGTGGGTTTTTATCTCCGGGAAGAAGCCTTTGTCAGTACCAGGAAGAGACTTGTTCCTCAGGGGCAAGCTGCCGGCTGGATTTCCACCTTTCTGAAGATGCCGCACGGGGACAAGCTGCCACCTGTGCCAACTCAGGCTGCTTTCAGAGTGCCCATGGAGCTCTGCAAACTGAGACCAGGAACGTGGGCTGGTGGGGTTTGTTTCACCAGGCAGAAGCCTTTGTCAGTACCAGGTAGGCCGTTGGCCCTTCGGGGCCGGCTGCCCACTGGATTTCGGCGAATATCAAGATGCCGCCCAGGGACAAGCTGCCACCTGTGCCAACTCGGGCTGCTTTGAGAGTGCCCATGGAGCTCTGCAGACTGAGACCAGGAACGTGGGCTGGTGGGTTTTGTTTTCCCGGGCAGAAGCCTTTGTCTTTACCAGGTAGGCCCTCGGCCCTTCGGGGCCGGCTGCCGGCGGGATTTCCACGAATGTCAAGGTACTGCCCAGGGACAAGCTGCCACCTGTGCCAACTCGGGCTGCTTTGAAAGTGCCCATGGAGCTCTGCAAACTGAGACCAGGAACGTGGGCTGGTAGGTTTTGTTTTCTTGGGTAGAAGCATTTGCAGTACCAGGTATGCCCTCGGCCCTTCTGGTCTGTCTGCCTGTGCCAACTTGGGCTGCTTTGAGAGTGCCCATGGACCTCTGAAAACTGAGACCAGGAACGCGGGCTGGTGGCATTTGTTTTCCCGGGCAGAAGCATTTGGAGTACCAGGTAGGGCCTCGGCCCTTTCTGGCCGGCTGCCGGCTGGATTTCCACGAATATCAAGATGCCGCCCAGGGACAAGCAGCGACCTGTGCCAACTCGGGCTGCTTTGAGAGTGCCCATGGAGCTCTGCAAACTGAGACCAGGAACGTGGGGTGGTGGGTTTCGTTACCCCGGGTAGAAGCATTTGCAGTACCAGGTAGGGCCTTGTTCCTCACGGGCCGGCTGACGGCCGGATTTCCACGAATCTGAAAATGCCGCCCAGGGACAAGCTGCCACCTCTGCCAACTCGGGCTGCTTTGAGAGTGCCCATGGAGCTCTGCAAACTGAGACCAGGAATGTGGGGTGGTGGGTTTGGTTCTCCCGGGCAGAAGCCTTTGTCTGTTCCAAGTAGGGCTTTGTTCCTCAGGGGCAGGCTGCCTGCTGGATTTCCGCAAATATCAAGGTGCCGCCCAGGGACAAGCTGCCACGTCTGCCAACTCGGGCTGCTTTGAGAGTGCCCATGGAGCTCTGCAAACTGAGACCAGGAATGTGGGGTGGTGGGTTTTGTTTCCCAGGGAAGAAGCCTTTGTCAATACCAGGTAGGGCCTTGTTCCTCAGGGGCAGTCTGCCGGCTGGATTTCCACGAATATCAAGATGCCGCCCAGGGACAAGCTGCCACCCGTGCCAACTCGGGCTGCTTTGAGAGTGCCCATGGAGCTCTGCAAACTGAGACCAGAAACGTGGGTTTGGGAAATTTGGTTCCCTGGGCAGAAGCCTTTGTCAGTACCAGGTAGGCCCTGGGCCACTTGGGCCGGCTGTCCGCTGGAATTCCACGAATATCAAGTTGCCAACCAGGGACAAGCAGCCACCTCTCCCAACTCGGGCTGCTTTGAGACTGCCAATGGAGCTCTGCAATTTGAGACCAGAAATATGGGCTGATGGGTTTTGTTTCACCAGGCAGAAGCCTCTGTCAGTACCAGGTAGGCCCTCGGCACTTGGGGGCAGGCATCCCACTGGATTTTCACGAATATCAAGGTGCTGCCCAGGGACAAGCTGCCACCTGTGTTAACTCGGGCTGCTTTGAGAGTGCCCATGGAGCTCTGCAAACTGAGACCAGGAACGTGGTGTTGTGGGTTTTATTTTCCCAGGCAGAAGACTTTGCAGTATCAAGTAGGGCCTTGTTCCTCAGGGGCAGGCTGCCTGCTGGATTTCGGCGAATATCAAGATGCTGCCCAGGGACAAGCTGCCACTCGTGCCAACTCAGGCTGCTTTGAGAGTGCCCATGGAGCTCTGCAATCTGAGACCAGTAACATGGGCTGACGAAATTTGGTTCCCTGGGCAGAAGCCTTTGTCAGTACCAGGTAGGCCCTCGGCCACTCTGGGCCGGCTGTCCGCTGGAATTCCACGAATATCAAGTTGCCACCCAGGGACAAGCAGCCACCTGTGCCAACTCGGGCTGCTTTGAGAGTGCCCATGGAGCTCTGCAATTTCACACCAGGAACATGGGCTGGTGGGTTTTGTTTCCCCAAGCAGAAGCCTCTGTCAGTACCAGGTAGGCCCTCGGCACTTGGGGGCAGGCTACCTGCTGGATTTCCACGAATATCAAGGTACTGCCCAGGGACAAGTTGCCTCACGTGCCAACTCGGGCTGCTTTGAGAGTGCCCATGGAGCTCTGCAAACTGAGACCAGGAACGTGGGGTTGTGGGTTTGGTTTTCCCGGGCAGAAGCCTTTGTCTGTACCAAGTAGGGCCTTGTTCCTCAGGGGCAGGCTGCCTGCCGGATTTCCGCAAATATCAAGGTGCCCCCCAGGGACAACCTGCCACACGTACTAACTCGGGCTGCTTTGAGAGTGCCCATGGAGCTCTGAAATCTGAGACCAGGAACGTGGGGTTATGGCTTTTATTTTCTCGTGCAGAAGCCTTTGTCAGTGTCAGGTAGGGCCTTGTCCCTCAGGGGCAGGATGCCAGCTGGATTTCCACGTTTCTGAAGATGCCGCCCAGGGACAAGCTGCCACCTGTGCCAACTCGGGCTGCTAGGAGAGTGCCCATGGAGCTCTGCAGACTGAGACCAGGAACGTGGGCTGGTGGGTTTTTTTTTTCCCGGGCAGAAGCCTTTGTCATTACCAGGTAGGCCCTCGGCCCTTCGGGGCCGGCTGCCGGCTGGATTTCCACGAATGTCAAGGTACTGCCCAGGGACAAGCTGCCACCTGTGCCAACTCGGGCTGCTTTGAAAGTGCCCATGGAGCTCTGCAAACTGAGACCAGGAACGTGGGCTGGTAGGTTTTGTTTTCTTGGGCAGAAGCATTTGCAGTACCAGGTATGCCCTCGGCCCTTCTGGTCTGTCTGCCTGCTGGATTTCCACGAATATCAAGGTACTGCCCAGGGGCAAGCTGCCACCTGTGCCAACTTGGGCTGCTTTGAGAGTGCCCATGGAGCTCTGAAAACTGAGACCAGGAACGCGGGCTGGTGGCTTTTGTTTTCCCGGGCAGAAGCATTTGCAGTACCAGGTAGGGCCTCGGCCCTTTCTGGCCGGCTGCTGGCTGGATTTCCACGAATATCTAGATGCCGCCCAGGGACAAGCAGCGACCTGTGCCAACTCAGGCTGCTTTGAGTGTGCCCATGGAGCTCTGCAAACTGAGACCAGGAACGTGGGGTGGTGGGTTTCGTTACCCCGCGTAGAAGCATTTGCAGTACCAGGTAGGGCCTTGTTCCTCACGGGCCGGCTGAGGCCGGATTTCCACGAATCTGAAAATGCCGCCCACGGACAAGCTGCCACGTCTGCCAACTCGGGCTGCTTTGAGAGTGCCTATGGAGCTCTGCAAACTGAGACCAGGAACGTGGGGTTGTGGGTTTTATTTTCCAGGGAAGAAGCCTTTGTCTGTACCAAGTAGGGCCTTGTTCCTCAGGGGCAGGCTGCCTGCTGGATTTCCGCGAATATCAAGGTGCCGCGCAGGGAGAAGCTGCCACACGTGCCAACTCGGGCTGCTTTGAGAGTGCCCATGGAGCTCTGGAATCTGAGACCAAGAGCGTGGGCTGGTAGGTTTTGTTTTCCCGGGCAGAAGCATTTCTCAGTACCAGGTAGGCCCTCGGCCCTTCTGGTCTGTCAGCCTGCTGGATTTCCACGAATATCAAGGTACTGCCCAGGGACAAGCAGCCACCTGTGCCAACTCGGGCAGCTTTGAGAGTGCCCATGGAGCTCTGAAAACTGAGACCCGGAACGTGGGGTTATGGCTTTTATTTTCTCGTGTAGAAGCCTTTGTCAGTACTAGGTAGGGCCTTGTTCCTCAGGGGCAGGATGCCGGCTGGATTTCCAGTTTTCTGAAGATGCCGCCAGGGGACATGCTGCCACCTGTGCCAACTCGGGCTGCTTTGAGAGTGCCCATGGAGCTCTGCAGACTGAGACCAGGAACGTGGGCTGGTGGGGTTTGTTTCACCAGGCAGAAGCCTTTGTCAGTACCAGGCAGGCCCTCGGCCCTTCGGGGCCGGGTGCCAGGTGGCTTTCCACGAATCTGTAGATGCTGCCCAGGGACAAGCTGCCACCTGTGCCAACTCGGGCTGCTTTGAGAGTGCCCATGGAGCTCGGTAAACTGAGACCAGGAACGTGGGGTGGTGGGTTTTGTTTCCCCGGGAACAAGCCTTTGTTAGTACCAGGTAGGCCCTCGGCCCTTCTGGTCTGTCTGCCTGCTGGATTTCCACGAATCTGAAGATGCCGCCCAGGGTCAAGCTGCCACCTTTGCCAACTCGGGCTGCTTTGAGAGTGCCCATGGAGCTCGGTAAACTGAGACCAGGAACGTGGGGTGGTGGGTTTTGTTTTCCCGGGCAGAAGCCTTTGTCACTACCATGTAGGCCCTCGGCCCTTTGGGGATGGCAGCCTGCTGGATTTCCACGAATATCAAGATGCCGCCCAGGGACAAGCTGCCACCTGTGCCAACTCGGGCTGCTAGGAGAGTGCCCATGGAGCTCTGCAGACTGAGACCAGGAACGTGGGCTGGTGGGTTTTTTTTTCCCGGGCAGAAGCCTTTGTCATTACCAGGTAGGCCCTCGGCCCTTCGCGGCCGGCTGCCGGCTGGATTTCCACGAATGTCAAGGTACTGCCCAGGGACAAGCTGCCACCTGTGCCAACTCGGGCTGCTTTGAAAGTGCCCATGGAGCTCTGCAAACTGAGACCAGGAACGTGGGCTGGTAGGTTTTGTTTTCCCGGCAGAAGCATTTGCAGTACCAGGTATGCCCTCGGCCCTTCTGGTCTGTCTGCCTGCTGGATTTCCACGAATATCAAGGTACTGCCCAGGGGCAAGCTGCCACCTGTGCCAACTTGGGCTGCTTTGAGAGTGCCCATGGAGCTCTGAAAACTGAGACCAGGAACGCGGGCTGGTGGCTTTTGTTTTCCCGGGCAGAAGCATTTGCAGTACCAGGTAGGGCCTCGGCCCTTTCTGGCCGGCTGCTGGCTGGATTTCCACGAATATCTAGATGCCGCCCAGGGACAAGCAGCGACCTGTGCCAACTCAGGCTGCTTTGAGTGTGCCCATGGAGCTCTGCAAACTGAGACCAGGAACGTGGGGTGGTGGGTTTCGTTACCCCGCGTAGAAGCATTTGCAGTACCAGGTAGGGCCTTGTTCCTCACGGGCCGGCTGAGGCCGGATTTCCACGAATCTGAAAATGCCGCCCACGGACAAGCTGCCACGTCTGCCAACTCGGGCTGCTTTGAGAGTGCCCATGGAGCTCTGCAAACTGAGACCAGGAACGTGGGGTTGTGGGTTTTATTTTCCAGGGAAGAAGCCTTTGTCTGTACCAAGTAGGGCCTTGTTCCTCAGGGGCAGGCTGCCTGCTGGATTTCCGCGAATATCAAGGTGCCGCGCAGGGAGAAGCTGCCACACGTGCCAACTCGGGCTGCTTTGAGAGTGCCCATGGAGCTCTGGAATCTGAGACCAAGAGCGTGGGCTGGTAGGTTTTGTTTTCCCGGGCAGAAGCATTTCTCAGTACCAGGTAGGCCCTCGGCCCTTCTGGTCTGTCAGCCTGCTGGATTTCCACGAATATCAAGGTACTGCCCAGGGACAAGCAGCCACCTGTGCCAACTCGGGCAGCTTTGAGAGTGCCCATGGAGCTCTGAAAACTGAGACCCGGAACGTGGGGTTATGGCTTTTATTTTCTCGTGTAGAAGCCTTTGTCAGTACTAGGTAGGGCCTTGTTCCTCAGGGGCAGGATGCCGGCTGGATTTCCAGGTTTCTGAAGATGCCGCCCGGGGACATGCTGCCACCTGTGCCAACTCGGGCTGCTTTGAGAGTGCCCATGGAGCTCTGCAGACTGAGACCAGGAACGTGGGCTGGTGGGGTTTGTTTCACCAGGCAGAAGCCTTTGTCAGTACCAGGCAGGCCCTCGGCCCTTCGGGGCCGGGTGCCAGGTGGCTTTCCACGAATCTGAAGATGCTGCCCAGGGACAAGCTGCCACCTGTGCCAACTCGGGCTGCTTTGAGAGTGCCCATGGAGCTCGGTAAACTGAGACCAGGAACGTGGGGTGGTGGGTTTTGTTTCCCCGGGAACAAGCCTTTGTTAGTACCAGGTAGGCCCTCGGCCCTTCTGGTCTGTCTGCCTGCTGGATTTCCACGAATCTGAAGATGCCGCCCAGGGTCAAGCTGCCACCTTTGCCAACTCGGGCTGCTTTGAGAGTGCCCATGGAGCTCTGGAAACTGAGACCAGGAACGTGGGGTGGTGGGTTTTGTTTTCCCGGGCAGAAGCCTTTGTCACTACCATGTAGGCCCTCGGCCCTTTGGGGATGGCAGCCTGCTGGATTTCCACGAATATCAAGATGCCGCCCAGGGACAAGCTGCCACCTGTGCCAACTCGGGCTGCTTTGAGAGTGCCCATGGAGCACTGCAAACTGAGACCAGGAACGGGGGGTGGTGGGTTTCGTTTCCCAGGGAAGAAGCCTTTCTGAGTACCAGGTAGGGCCTTGTTCCTCAGGGTCAGGCTGCCTGCTGGATTTCCAAGAATCTGAAGATGCCGCCCAGGGACAAGCTGCCACCTGTGCCAACTCGGGCTGCTTTGAGAGTGCCCATGGAGCTCTGCAAACTGAGACCAGGATCGTGGGGTGGTGGGGTTCGTTTCTCCAGGCAGAAGCATTTGCAGTACCAGGCCGGCCCTCAGCCCTTCGCGGCCGGCTGCCTGCTGGATTTCCATGAATATCAAAATGCCGCCCAACGACAAGCTGCCACCCGTGCCAACTTGGGCTGCTTTGAGAGTGCCCATGGAGCTCTGCAAACTGAGACCAGGAACGTGGGCTGGTAGGTTTTGTTTTCCCGGGCAGATGCGTTTGCAGTACCAGGTAGGGCCTCGGCCCTTCGGGGCCGGCTGCCGGCTGGATTTCCCCTAATATCAAGATGCCGCCCAGGGACAAGCAGCCACATGTGCCAACTCGGGCTGCTTTGAGAGTGCCCATGGAGCTCTGTAAACTGAGACCAGGAACGTGGGTTGACGAAATTTGTTTCCCCGGGCAGAAGCATTTGTCAGTACCAGGTAGGCCCTCGGCCACTCTGGGCCGGCTGCCGGCTGGAATTCCACGTATATCAAGATGCCGCCAAGGGACAAGCTGCCACCTGTGCCAACTCGGGCTGCTTTGAGAGTGCCCATGGTGCTCTGCGAACTGAGACCAGGAACGTGTGGTGGTGGTTTCGTTTCCCAGGGAAGAGGCTTTTGTCAATACCAGTTAGGGCCTTGTACCTCAGGGTCAGGCTGCCAGCTGGATTTCCACGTTTCTGAAGATGGCGCCCGGGGACAAGCTGCCACCTGTGCTAACTCGGGCTGCTTTGAGAGTGCCCATGGAGCTCTGCAGACTGAGACCAGGAACGTGGGCTGGTGGGGTTTGTTTCACCAGGCAGAAGCCTTTGTCAGTACCAGGTAGGGCAGTTGGACCTTCGCGGCCGTCTTCCCACTGGATTTCCACGAATATCAAGATGCCGCCCAGGGACAAGCTGCCACCTGTGCCAACTCGGGCTGCTTTGAGAGTGCCCATGGAACTCTGTAAACTGAGACCAGGAACGTGGTCTGGGGACTTTTGTAGTCCCGGGCAGAAGCCTTTGTCATTACCAGGTAGGCCCTCGGCCCTTCGCGGCCGGCTACCAGGTGGCTTTCCATGAGTCTGAAGATGCCGCCCAGGGACAAGATGCATCACGTGCCAACTCGGGCTGCTTTGAGAGTGCCCATGGAGCTCTGCAGACTGAGACCAGGAACGTGGGCTGGTGGCATTTCTTTCACCAGGCAGAAGCCTTTGTCAGTACTAGGTAGGGATGTTGGCCCTTCGCGGCCGTCTGCCCACTGGTTTTCCACAAATATGAAGATGCCGCACAGGGACAAGCTGCCACCTGTGCCGACTCGGGCTGCTTTGAGAGTGCCCATGGAACTCTGTAAACTGAGACCAGGAATGTGGGCTGGTGGGTTTTGTTTCCCCGGGCAGAAGCCTTTGTCATTACCAGGTAGGCCCTCGGCTCTTCGGGGCCGGCTGCCAGGTGGCTTTCCACGAGTCTGAAGATGCCGCCAAAGGACAAGCTGCCACCTGTGCCAACTCAGGCTGCTTTGAGAGTGCCCATGGAGCTCTGCAATCTGAGACCAGGAACGTGGCCAGGTAGGTTTTGTATTCCCGGGCAGAAGCATTTGCAGTACCAGGTAGGCCCTCGGACATTCGGGATCGGCAGACTGCTGGATTTCCACAAATATCAAGATGCCGCCCAGGGACAAGCTGCCACCTGTGCCAACTCGGGCTGCTTTAAGTGCGCCCATGGAGCTCTGCAAACTGAGACCAGCAATGTGGGGTTATGGGTTTTATTTTCTTGTGCAGAAGCCTTTGTCAGTACCAGGTAGGGCCTTGTTCCTCAGGGGAAGGCTGCCGGCTGGATTTCCACATTTCTGAAGATGCCGCCCAGGGACAAGCTGCCACCTGTGCAAACTCGGGCTGCTTTGAGAATGCCCACGGAGCTCTGCAAACTGAGACCAGGAACGTGGGCTGGTGGGTTTTGTTTTCCTGGGCAGAAGCGTTTTTCAGTACCAGGTAGGGCCTTGGTCCTCAGGGGCAGGCTGACGGCTGGATTTCCACGAATATCAATATGCTGCCCAGGGACAAGCTGCCACCTGAGCAAACTCGCCCTGCTTTGAGAGTGCCCATGGAGCTCGGCAAACTGAGACCAGGAACGTGGGGTGGTGGGTTTCGTTTCCCCGCGTAGAAGCATTTGCAGTACCAGGTAGGGCCTTGTTCCTCACGGGCCGGCTGCCGGCCGGATTTCCACGAATCTGAAAATGCCGCCCAGGGACAAGCTGCCACCTGTGCCAACTCGGGCTGCTTTGAGAGTGCCCATGGAGCTCTGCAAACTGAGACCAGGAATGTGGGGTGGTGGGTTTGGTTCTTTCGGGCAGAAGCCTTTGTCTGTTCCAAGTAGGGCCTTGTTCCTCAGGGGCAGGCTGCCTGCTGGATTTCCGCGAATATCAAGGTGCCGCCCAGGGACAAGCTGCCACCTGTGCCAACTCGGGCTGCTTTGAGAATGCCCAGGAAGCTCTGAAAACTGAGACCAGGAACGTGCGGTTGTGGCTTTTGTTTCCCCGGGCAGAAGCATTTGCACTACCCGGTAGGCCTTCAGCCCTTCGGGATAGGCTGCTTGCTCGGTTTCCACGAATATCAAGGTGCTGCCCAGGGACAAGCTGCCACCTGTGCCAACTCGGGCTGCTTTGAGAGTGCCCATGGAGCTCTGCAATCTGAGACCAGGAACGTGAACTGGTAGGTTTTGTTTTCCTGGGCAGAAGCATTTGCAGTAGCAGGTAGGCCCTCGGCCCTTCTGGTCTGTCTGCCTGCTGGATTTCCACGAATATCAAGGTACTGCCCAGGGACAAGCTGCCACCTGTGCCAACTTGGGCTGCTTTGAGAGTGCCCATGGAGCTCTGCAAACTGAGACCAGGAACGTGGGGTTATGGCTTTAATTTTCTCGTCCAGAAGCCTTTGTCTGTACCAGGTAGGGCCTTCTTCCTCAGGGGCAGGCTGCCGGCTGGATTTCCACATTTCTGAAGATGCCACCCAGGGACAAGCTGCCACCTGTGCCATTTCAGGCTGCTTTGAGAGTGCCCATGGAGCTCTGCAAACTGAGACCAGGAACGTGGGGTGGTGGGGTTGGTTTCACCAGGCAGAAGCATTTGCAGTACCAGGTAGGCCGTTGGCCCTTCGCGGCCGGCTGCCTGCTGGAATTCCACGAATATTAAGATGCCGCCAAGGGACAAGCTGCCACCTGTGCCAACTCGGGCTGCTTTGAGAGTGCCCATGGAGCTCTGCAAACTGAGACCAAGAATGTGGGGTGGTGGGTTTCGTTTCCCAGGGAAGACTCCTTTGTCAGTACCAGGTAGTGCCTTGTTCCTCAGGGGCAGGCTGCTGGCTGGATTTCCACGTCTCTGAAAATGCCTCCCAGGGACAAGCTGCCACCTGTGCCAACTCGGGCTGCTTTGAGAGTGCCCATGGAGCTCTGCAAACTGAGACCTACAACGTGGGGTTGCGGGTTTGGTTTTCCCGGGAAGAAGCATTTGTCAGTACCAGATCGGGCCTTGTTCCTCAGGGGCAGGCTGCCGGCTGGATTTCCACCATTATCAATATGCTGCCTAGGGACAAGCTGCCACCTGTGCCAACTCGGGCTGCTTTGAGAGTGCCCATGGAGCTCTGGAATCTGAGACCAGGAACGTGGGGTAGTGGGATTTGTTTTCCCAGACAGAAGCATTTGTCAGTACGAGGTAGGCCCTCAGACCTCCGGGACCGGCTGCATCCTGGGTTTCCACGAATATCAAGATTCCGCCCAGGGACAAGCTGCTACCTGTGCCAACTCGGGCTGCTTTGAGAGTGCCCATGGAGCTCTGCAATCTGAGACCAGGAACATGGGCTGACGAAATTTGGTTCTCTGGGCAGAAGCCTTTGTCAGTACCAGGTAGGCCCTCGGCCACTCTGGGCCGGCTGTCCGCTGGAATTCCACGAATATCAAGTTGCCAACCAGGGACAAGCAGCCACCTGTGCCAACTCGGGCTGCTTTGAGAGTGCCCATGGAGCTCTGCAATTTCACACCAGGAACATGGGCTGGTGGGTTTTGTTTCCCCAAGCAGAAGCCTCTGTCAGTACCAGGTAGGCCCTCGGCACTTGGGGGCAGGCTACCTGCTGGATTTCCACAAATATCAAGGTACTGCCCAGGGACAAGTTGCCTCACGTGCCAACTCGGGCTGCTTTGAGAGTGCCCATGGAGCTCTGCAAACTGAGACCAGGAACGTGGGGTTGTGGGTTTGGTTTTCCCGGGCAGAAGCCTTTGTCTGTACCAAGTAGGGCCTTGTTCCTCAGGGGCAGGCTGCCTGCCGAATTTCCGCAAATATCAAGGTGCCGCCCAGGGACAACCTGCCACACGTGCTAACTTGGGCTGCTTTGAGAGTGCCCATGGAGCTCTGAAAACTGAGACCAGGAACGTGGGGTTATGGCTTTTATTTTCTCGTGCAGAAGCCTTTGTCAGTGTCAGGTAGGGCCTTGTCCCTCAGGGGCAGGATGCCAGCTGGATTTCCACGTTTCTGAAGATGCCGCCCAGGGACAAGCTGCCACCTGTGCCAACTCGGGCTGCTAGGAGAGTGCCCATGGAGCTCTGCAGACTGAGACCAGGAACGTGGGCTGGTGGTTTTTTTTTTCCCGGGCAGAAGCCTTTGTCATTACCAGGTAGGCCCTCGGCCCTTCGGGGCCGGCTGCCGGCTGGATTTCCACGAATGTCAAGGTACTGCCCAGGGACAAGCTGCCACCTGTGCCAACTCGGGCTGCTTTGAAAGTGCCCATGGAGCTCTGCAAACTGAGACCAGGAACGTGGGCTGGTAGGTTTTGTTTTCTTGGGCAGAAGCATTTGCAGTACCAGGTATGCCCTCGGCCCTTCTGGTCTGTCTGCCTGCTGGATTTCCACGAATATCAAGGTACTGCCCAGGGGCAAGCTGCCACCTGTGCCAACTTGGGCTGCTTTGAGAGTGCCCATGGAGCTCTGAAAACTGAGACCAGGAACGCGGGCTGGTGGCTTTTGTTTTCCCGGGCAGAAGCATTTGCAGTACCAGGTAGGGCCTCGGCCCTTTCTGGCCGGCTGCTGGCTGGATTTCCACGAATATCTAGATGCCGCCCAGGGACAAGCAGCGACCTGTGCCAACTCAGGCTGCTTTGAGTGTGCCCATGGAGCTCTGCAAACTGAGACCAGGAACGTGGGGTGGTGGGTTTCGTTACCCCGCGTAGAAGCATTTGCAGTACCAGGTAGGGCCTTGTTCCTCACGGGCCGGCTGACGGCCGGATTTCCACGAATCTGAAAATGCCGCCCACGGACAAGCTGCCACCTCTGCCAACTCGGGCTGCTTTGAGAGTGCCCATGGAGCTCTGCAAACTGAGACCAGGAATGTGGGGTGGTGGGTTTGGTTTTCCCGGGCAGAAGCCTTTGTCTGTTGCAAGTAGGGCTTTGTTCCTCAGGGGCAGGCTGCCTGCTGGATTTCCGCAAATATCAAGGTGCCGCCCAGGGACAACCTGCCACCTGTGCCAACTCGGGCTGCTTTGAGAGTGCCCATGGAGCTCTGCAATCTGAGACCAGGAACGTGGGCTGGTGGGTTTTGTTTTCCTGGGCAGAAGCGTTTTTCAGTACCAGGTAGGGCCTTGGTCCTCAGGGGCAGGCTGACGGCTGGATTTCCACGAATATCAATATGCTGCCCAGGGACAAGCTGCCACCTGAGCAAACTCGCCCTGCTTTGAGAGTGCCCATGGAGCTCGGCAAACTGAGACCAGGAACGTGGGGTGGTGGGTTTCGTTTCCCCGCGTAGAAGCATTTGCAGTACCAGGTAGGGCCTTGTTCCTCACGGGCCGGCTGCCGGCCGGATTTCCACGAATCTGAAAATGCCGCCCAGGGACAAGCTGCCACCTGTGCCAACTCGGGCTGCTTTGAGAGTGCCCATGGAGCTCTGCAAACTGAGACCAGGAATGTGGGGTGGTGGGTTTGGTTCTTTCGGGCAGAAGCCTTTGTCTGTTCCAAGTAGGGCCTTGTTCCTCAGGGGCAGGCTGCCTGCTGGATTTCCGCGAATATCAAGGTGCCGCCCAGGGACAAGCTGCCACCTGTGCCAACTCGGGCTGCTTTGAGAATGCCCAGGAAGCTCTGAAAACTGAGACCAGGAACGTGCGGTTGTGGCTTTTGTTTCCCCGGGCAGAAGCATTTGCACTACCCGGTAGGCCTTCAGCCCTTCGGGATAGGCTGCTTGCTCGGTTTCCACGAATATCAAGGTGCTGCCCAGGGACAAGCTGCCACCTGTGCCAACTCGGGCTGCTTTGAGAGTGCCCATGGAGCTCTGCAATCTGAGACCAGGAACGTGAACTGGTAGGTTTTGTTTTCCTGGGCAGAAGCATTTGCAGTAGCAGGTAGGCCCTCGGCCCTTCTGGTCTGTCTGCCTGCTGGATTTCCACGAATATCAAGGTACTGCCCAGGGACAAGCTGCCACCTGTGCCAACTTGGGCTGCTTTGAGAGTGCCCATGGAGCTCTGCAAACTGAGACCAGGAACGTGGGGTTATGGCTTTAATTTTCTCGTCCAGAAGCCTTTGTCTGTACCAGGTAGGGCCTTCTTCCTCAGGGGCAGGCTGCCGGCTGGATTTCCACATTTCTGAAGATGCCACCCAGGGACAAGCTGCCACCTGTGCCATTTCAGGCTGCTTTGAGAGTGCCCATGGAGCTCTGCAAACTGAGACCAGGAACGTGGGGTGGTGGGGTTGGTTTCACCAGGCAGAAGCATTTGCAGTACCACGTAGGCCGTTGGCCCTTCGCGGCCGGCTGCCTGCTGGAATTCCACGAATATCAAGATGCCGCCAAGGGACAAGCTGCCACCTGTGCCAACTCGGGCTGCTTTGAGAGTGCCCATGGAGCTCTGCAAACTGAGACCAGGAACGTGGGGTTGTGGGTTTGGTTTTCCCGGGCAGAAGCCTTTGTCTGTACCAAGTAGGGCCTTGTTCCTCAGGGGCAGGCTGCCTGCCGGATTTCCGCAAATATCAAGGTGCCGCCCAGGGACAACCTGCCACACGTGCTAACTCGGGCTGCTTTGAGAGTGCCCATGGAGCTCTGAAAACTGAGACCAGGAACGTGGGGTTATGGCTTTTATTTTCTCGTGCAGAAGCCTTTGTCAGTGTCAGGTAGGGCCTTGTCCCTCAGGGGCAGGATGCCAGCTGGATTTCCACGTTTCTGAAGATGCCGCCCAGGGACAAGCTGCCACCTGTGCCAACTCGGGCTGCTTTGAGAGTGCCCATGGAGCTCTGCAGACTGAGACCAGGAACGTGGGCTGGTGGGTTTTTTTTTCCCGGGCAGAAGCCTTTGTCATTACCAGGTAGGCCCTCGGCCCTTCGAGGCCGGCTGCCGGCTGGATTTCCACGAATGTCAAGGTACTGCCCAGGGACAAGCTGCCACCTGTGCCAACTCGGGCTGCTTTGAAAGTGCCCATGGAGCTCTGCAAACTGAGACCAGGAACGTGGGCTGGTAGGTTTTGTTTTCTTGGGCAGAAGCATTTGCAGTAGCAGGTATGCCCTCGGCCCTTCTGGTCTGTCTGCCTGCTGGATTTCCACGAATATCAAGGTACTGCCCAGGGGCAAGCTGCCACCTGTGCCAACTTGGGCTGCTTTGAGAGTGCCCATGGAGCTCTGAAAACTGAGACCAGGAACGCGGGCTGGTGGCTTTTGTTTTCCCGGGCAGAAGCATTTGCAGTACCAGGTAGGGCCTCGGCCCTTTCTGGCCGGCTGCCGGCTGGATTTCCACGAATATCTAGATGCCGCCCAGGGACAAGCAGCCAAATGTGCCAACTCAGACTGCTTTGAGTGTGCCCATGGAGCTCTGCAAACTGAGACCAGGAACGTGGGTTGACGAAATTTGGTTCCCTAGGCAGAAGCATTTGTCAGTACCAGGTAGGGCCTTGTTCCTCACGGGCCGGCTGACGGCCGGATTTCCACGAATCTGAAAATGCCGCCCACGGACAAGCTGCCACCTCTGCCAACTCGGGCTGCTTTGAGAGTGCCCATGGAGCTCTGCAAACTGAGACCAGGAATGTGGGGTGGTGGGTTTGGTTTTCCCGGGCAGAAGCCTTTGTCTGTTGCAAGTAGGGCTTTGTTCCTCAGGGGCAGGCTGCCTGCTGGATTTCCGCAAATATCAAGGTGCCGCCCAGGGACAACCTGCCACCTGTGCCAACTCGGGCTGCTTTGAGAGTGCCCATGGAGCTCTGCAATCTGAGACCAGGAACGTGGGCTGGTGGGTTTTGTTTTCCTGGGCAGAAGCGTTTTTCAGTACCAGGTAGGGCCTTGGTCCTCAGGGGCAGGCTGACGGCTGGATTTCCACGAATATCAATATGCTGCCCAGGGACAAGCTGCCACCTGAGCAAACTCGCCCTGCTTTGAGAGTGCCCATGGAGCTCGGCAAACTGAGACCAGGAACGTGGGGTGGTGGGTTTCGTTTCCCCGCGTAGAAGCATTTGCAGTACCAGGTAGGGCCTTGTTCCTCACGGGCCGGCTGCCGGCCGGATTTCCACGAATCTGAAAATGCCGCCCAGGGACAAGCTGCCACCTGTGCCAACTCGGGCTGCTTTGAGAGTGCCCATGGAGCTCTGCAAACTGAGACCAGGAATGTGGGGTGGTGGGTTTGGTTCTTTCGGGCAGAAGCCTTTGTCTGTTCCAAGTAGGGCCTTGTTCCTCAGGGGCAGGCTGCCTGCTGGATTTCCGCGAATATCAAGGTGCCGCCCAGGGACAAGCTGCCACCTGTGCCAACTCGGGCTGCTTTGAGAATGCCCAGGAAGCTCTGAAAACTGAGACCAGGAACGTGCGGTTGTGGCTTTTGTTTCCCCGGGCAGAAGCATTTGCACTACCCGGTAGGCCTTCAGCCCTTCGGGATAGGCTGCTTGCTCGGTTTCCACGAATATCAAGGTGCTGCCCAGGGACAAGCTGCCACCTGTGCCAACTCGGGCTGCTTTGAGAGTGCCCATGGAGCTCTGCAATCTGAGACCAGGAACGTGAACTGGTAGGTTTTGTTTTCCTGGGCAGAAGCATTTGCAGTAGCAGGTAGGCCCTCGGCCCTTCTGGTCTGTCTGCCTGCTGGATTTCCACGAATATCAAGGTACTGCCCAGGGACAAGCTGCCACCTGTGCCAACTTGGGCTGCTTTGAGAGTGCCCATGGAGCTCTGCAAACTGAGACCAGGAACGTGGGGTTATGGCTTTAATTTTCTCGTCCAGAAGCCTTTGTCTGTACCAGGTAGGGCCTTCTTCCTCAGGGGCAGGCTGCCGGCTGGATTTCCACATTTCTGAAGATGCCACCCAGGGACAAGCTGCCACCTGTGCCATTTCAGGCTGCTTTGAGAGTGCCCATGGAGCTCTGCAAACTGAGACCAGGAACGTGGGGTGGTGGGGTTGGTTTCACCAGGCAGAAGCATTTGCAGTACCACGTAGGCCGTTGGCCCTTCGCGGCCGGCTGCCTGCTGGAATTCCACGAATATCAAGATGCCGCCAAGGGACAAGCTGCCACCTGTGCCAACTCGGGCTGCTTTGAGAGTGCCCATGGAGCTCTGCAAACTGAGACCAGGAACGTGGGGTTGTGGGTTTGGTTTTCCCGGGCAGAAGCCTTTGTCTGTACCAAGTAGGGCCTTGTTCCTCAGGGGCAGGCTGCCTGCCGGATTTCCGCAAATATCAAGGTGCCGCCCAGGGACAACCTGCCACACGTGCTAACTCGGGCTGCTTTGAGAGTGCCCATGGAGCTCTGAAAACTGAGACCAGGAACGTGGGGTTATGGCTTTTATTTTCTCGTGCAGAAGCCTTTGTCAGTGTCAGGTAGGGCCTTGTCCCTCAGGGGCAGGATGCCAGCTGGATTTCCACGTTTCTGAAGATGCCGCCCAGGGACAAGCTGCCACCTGTGCCAACTCGGGCTGCTTTGAGAGTGCCCATGGAGCTCTGCAGACTGAGACCAGGAACGTGGGCTGGTGGGTTTTTTTTCCCGGGCAGAAGCCTTTGTCATTACCAGGTAGGCCCTCGGCCCTTCGAGGCCGGCTGCCGGCTGGATTTCCACGAATGTCAAGGTACTGCCCAGGGACAAGCTGCCACCTGTGCCAACTCGGGCTGCTTTGAAAGTGCCCATGGAGCTCTGCAAACTGAGACCAGGAACGTGGGCTGGTAGGTTTTGTTTTCTTGGGCAGAAGCATTTGCAGTAGCAGGTATGCCCTCGGCCCTTCTGGTCTGTCTGCCTGCTGGATTTCCACGAATATCAAGGTACTGCCCAGGGGCAAGCTGCCACCTGTGCCAACTTGGGCTGCTTTGAGAGTGCCCATGGAGCTCTGCAAACTGAGACCAGGAACGCGGGCTGGTGGCTTTTGTTTTCCCGGGCAGAAGCATTTGCAGTACCAGGTAGGGCCTCGGCCCTTTCTGGCCGGCTGCCGGCTGGATTTCCACGAATATCTAGATGCCGCCCAGGGACAAGCAGCCAAATGTGCCAACTCAGACTGCTTTGAGTGTGCCCATGGAGCTCTGCAAACTGAGACCAGGAACGTGGGTTGACGAAATTTGGTTCCCTGGGCAGAAGCATTTGTCAGTACCAGGTAGGCCCTCGGCCACTCTGGGCCGGGTGCCAGCTGGAATTCCATGAATATCAAGATGCTGCCTAGGGACAAGCTGCCACCTGTGCCAACTCGGGCTGCTTTGAGAGTGCCCATGGAGCTCTGCAAACTGAGACCAGGAACGTGTGGTGGTGGTTTCGTTTCCCAGGGAAGAGGCATTTGTCAATAACAGGTAGGGCCTTGTACCTCAGGGTCAGGCTGCCGGCTGGATTTCCACGTTTCTGAAGATGGCGCCCGGGGACAAGCTGCCACCTGTGCTAACTCGGGCTGCTTTGAGAATGCCCATGGAGCTCTGCAGACTGAGACCAGGAACGTGGGCTGGTGGGGTTTGTTTCACCAGGCAGAAGCCTTTGTCAGTACCAGGTAGGGCAGTTGGCCCTTCGCGGCCGTCTGCCCACTGGATTTCCACGAATATCAAGATGCCGCCCAGGGACAAGCTGCCACCTGTGCCAACTCGGGCTGCTTTGAGAGTGCCCATGGAACTCTGCAGACTGAGACCAGGAACGTGGGCTGGTGGGTTTCGTTTCCCCGCGTAGAAGAATTTGCAGTACCAGGTAGGGCCTTGTTCCTCAGGGGCCGGCTGAGGCCGGATTTCCACGAATCTGAAAATGCCGCTCAGGGACAAGCTGCCACCTGTGCCAACTCGGGCTGCTTTGAGAATGCCCAGGAAGCTCTGCAAACTGAGACCAGGAACGTGGGGTGGTGGGTTTCGTTTCCAAGGGAAGAAGCCTTTGCCAATACCAGGTAGGGCCTTGTTCCTCGGGGGCAGGATGCCGGCTGGATTTCCACGAATCTGAAGATGCCGGCCAGGGACAAGCTGCCACCTGTGCCAACTCGGGCTGCTTTGAGAGTGCCCATGGAGCTCTGAAAACTGAGACCAGGAACGTGGGGTGGTGGGTTTTTATCTCCGGGAAGAAGCCTTTGTCAGTACCAGGAAGAGACTTGTTCCTCAGGGGCAGGCTGCCGGCTGGATTTCCACCTTTCTGAAGATGCCGCACGGGGACAAGCTGCCACCTGTGCCAACTCAGGCAGCTTTCAGAGTGCCCATGGAGCTCTGCAAACTGAGACCAGGAACGTGGGCTGGTGGGGTTTGTTTCACCAGGCAGAAGCCTTTGTCTATACCAGGTAGGCCGTTGGCCCTTCGCGGCCGGCTGCCCACTGGATTTCGGCGAATATCAAGATGCCGCCCAGGGACAAGCTGCCACCTGTGCCAACTCGGGCTGCTTTGAGAGTGCCCATGGAGCTCTGCCGACTGAGACCAGGAACGTGGGGTGGTGGGTTTTGTTTTCCCGGGCAGAAGCCTTTGTCTTTACCAGGTAGGCCCTCGGCCCTTCGGGGCCGGCTGCCGGCGGGATTTCAACGAATGTCAAGGTACTGCCCAGGGACAAGCTGCCACCTGTGCCAACTCGGGCTGCTTTGAAAGTGCCCATGGAGCTCTGCAAACTGAGACCAGGAACGTGGGCTGGTAGGTTTTGTTTTTTTGGGTAGAAGCATTTGCAGTACCAGGTATGCCCTCGGCCCTTCTGGTCTGTCTGCCTGCTGGATTTCCACCAATATCAAGGTACTGCCCAGCGGCAAGCTGCCACCTGTGCCAACTTGGGCTGCTTTGAGAGTGCCCATGGACCTCTGAAAACTGAGACCAGGAACGCGGGCTGGTGGCATTTGTTTTCCCGGGCAGAAGCATTTGGAGTACCAGGTAGGGCCTCGGCCCTTTCTGGCCGGCTGCCGGCTGGATTTCCACGAATATCAAGATGCCGCCCAGGGACAAGCAGCGACCTGTGCCAACTCAGGCTCCTTTGAGTGTGCCCATGGAGCTCTGCAAACTGAGACCAGGAACGTGGGGTGGTGGGTTTCGTTACCCCGCGTAGAAGCATTTGCAGTACCAGGTAGGGCCTTGTTCCTCACGGGCCGGATGACGGCCGGATTTCCACGAATCTGAAAATGCCGCCCAGGGACAAGCTGCCACCTGTGCCAACTCGGGCTGCTTTGAGAGTGCCCATGGAGCTCTGCAAACTGAGACCAGGAATGTGGGGTGGTGGGTTTGGTTCTCCCGGGCAGAAGCCTTTGTCTGTTGCAAGTAGGGCTTTGTTCCTCAGGGGCAGGCTGCCTGCTGGATTTCCGCAAATATCAAGGTGCCGCCCAGGGACAAGCTGCCACGTCTGCCAACTCGGGCTGCTTTGAGAGTGCCCATGGAGCTCTGCAAACTGAGACCAGGAATGTGGGGTGGTGGGTTTTGTTTCCCAGGGAAGAAGCCTTTGTCAATACCAGGTAGGGCCTTGTTCCTCAGGGGCAGTCTGCCGGCTGGATTTCCACGAATCGGAAAATGCCTCCCAGGGACAAGCTGCCACCCGTGCCAACTCGGGCTGCTTTGAGAGTGCCCATGGAGCACTGCAAACTGAGACCAGGAACGTGGGTTGACGAAATTTGGTTCCCTGGGCAGAAGCCTTTGTCATTACCAGGTAGGCCCTGGGCCACTGTGGGCCGGCTGTCCGCTGGAATTCCACGAATATCAAGTTGCCAACCAGGGACAAGCAGCCACCTCTCCCAACTCGGGCTGCTTTGAGACTGCCAATGGAGCTCTGCAATTTCAGACCAGAAATATGGGCTGGTGGGTTTTGTTTCACCAGGCAGAAGCCTCTGTCAGTACCAGGTAGGCCCTCGGCACTTGGGGGCAGGCATCCCGCTGGATTTTCACGAATATCAAGGTACTGCCCAGGGACAAGCTGCCACCTGTGTTAACTAGAGTGCCCATGGAGCTCTGCAAACTGAGACCAGGAACGTGGTGTTGTGGGTTTTATTTTCCCAGGCAGAAGACTTTGCAGTATCAAGTAGGGCCTTGTTCCTCAGGGGCAGGCTGCCTGCTGGATTTCGGCGAATATCAAGGTGACGCCCCGGGACAAGCTGCCACCTGTGCCAACTCGGGCTGCTTTGAGAGTGCCCATGGAGCTCTGCAATCTGAGACCAGGAACGTGGGCTGGTAGGTTTTATTTTCCCGGGCAGAAGCCTTTGTCATTACCAGGTAGGCAGTTGGCCCTTCGCGGCCGTCTGCCCACTGGATTTCCACGAATATCAAGATGCCGCCCAGGGACAAGCTGCCACCTGTGCCAACTCGGGCTGCTTTGAGAGTGCCCATGGAGCTCTGGAAACTGAGACCAGGAACGTGGGCTGGTGGGTTTTTTTTTCCCGGGCAGAAGCCTTTGTCATTACCCGGTAGGCTCTCGGCCCTTCGGGGCCGGCTGCCAGGTGGCTTTCCACGAATCTGAAGATGCCGCCCAGGGACAAGCTGCCACCTGTGCCAACTCGGGCTGCTTTGAGAATGCCCAGGAAGCTCTGCAAACTGAGACCAGGAACGTGCGTTTGTGGCTTTTTTTTCCCCGGGCAGAATCATTTGCAGTAGGCTCTTGGCCCTTCGGGATAGGCTGCTTACTGGGGTTTCCACGAATATCAAGATGCCGCCCAGGGACAAGCTGCATCACGTGCCAACTCGGGCTGCTTTGAGTGTGCCCATGGAGCTCTGAAAACTGAGACCAGGAACGTGGGGTGGGGGGTCTCGTTTCCCCGGGCAGAAGCCTTTGTTAGTACCAGGTAGGGCCTTGTTCCTCAGCGGCCGGCTGCCAGCTGGATTTCCACGAATATCTAGGTGCTGCCCAGGGACAAGCTGCCGCCTGTGCCAACGCGGGCTGCTTTGAGAGTGCCCATGGAGCTCTGCAAACTGAGACCAGGAACGTGGGCTGGTAGGTTTTCTTTTCCCGGGCAGAAGCATTTGCAGTACCAGGGAGGCCCTCGGCCCTTCTTGTCTGTCTGCCTGCTGGATTTCCACGAATATCAAGGTACTGCCAGGGGCAAGCTGCCACCTGTGCCAACTTGGGCTGCTTTGAGAGTGCCCATGGAGCTCTGAAAACTGAGACCAGGAACGCGGGCTGGTGGCTTTTGTTTTCCCGGGCAGAAGCATTTGCCGTACCAGGTAGGCCCTCGGCCATTCGGGGCCGGCAGACTGCTGGATTTCCACGAATATCAAGATGCCGCCCTGGGACAAGCTGCCACCTGTGCCAACTCGGGCTGCTTTGAGAGTGCCCATGGAGCTCTGCAAACTGAGACCTACAACGTGGGGTTGCGGGTTTGGTTTTCCTGGGCAGAAGCCTTTGTCAGGACCAAGTAGGCCCTTGTTCCTCAGGGGCAGGCTGCGGGCTGGATTTCCACCATTATCAAGATGCTGCCTAGGGACAAGCTGCCACCTGTGCCAACTCGGGCTGCTCTGAGAGTGCCCATGGAGCTCTGGAAACTGAGACAAGGAACGTGGGGTAGTGGGATTTGTTTTCCCAGACAGAAGCATTTGTCAGTACGAGGTAGGCCCTCAGCCCTCCGGGACCGGCTGCTTCCTGGGTTTTGACGAATATCAAGATTCCTCCCAGGGACAAGCTGCCACCTGTGCCAACTCGGGCTGCTTTGAGAGTGCCCATGGAGCTCTGCAATCTGAGACCAGGAACGTGGGTTGACAAAATTTCGTTCCCTGGGCAGAAGCCTTTGTCAGTACCAGGTAGGCCCTCGGCCACTCTGGGCCGGCTGTCCGCTGGAATTCCACGAATATCAAGTTGCCACCCAGGGACAAGCTGCCACCTGTGCCAACTCGGGCTGCTTTGAATGTGCCCATGGAGCTCTGCAATTTCACACCAGGAACATGGCTGGTGGGTTTTGTTTCACCAGGCAGAAGCCTCTGTCAGTACCAAGTAGGCCCTTGTTCCTCAGGGGCAGGATGCCGGCTGGATTTCCACGAATATCAAGGTGCCGCCCAGGGACAAGCTGCCACCTGTGCCAACTCAGGCTGCTTTGAGAGTGCCCATGGAGCTCTGCAGACTGAGACCAGGAACGTGGGCTGGTGGGTTTTGTTTCACCAGGCAGAAGCCTTTCTCAGTACCAGGTAGGCAGTTGGACCTTCGCGGCTGTCTGCCCACTGGATTTCCACGAATATCAAGATGCCGCCAAGGGACAAGCTGCACCTCTGCCAACTCGGGCTGCTTTGAGAGTGCCCATGGAGCTCTGTAATCTGAGACCAGGAATGTGGGCTGGTGGGTTTTGTTTTCCCGGGCAGAAGCCTTTGTCATTACCAGGTAGGCCCTCGGCCCTTCGGGGCCGGGTGCCAGGTGGGTTTCCACGAATCTGAAGATGCTGCCCAGGGACAAGCTGCCACACGTGCCAACTCGGGCTGCTTTGAGAATGCCCAGGAAGCTCTGAAAACTGAGACCAGGAACGTGCGGTTGTGGCTTTTTTTTCCCCGGGCAGAAGCATTTGCAGTACCAGGTAGGCCCTCGGCCCTTCTGGTCTGTCTGCCCACTGGATTTCCACGAATATCAAGATGCCGCCCAGGGACAAGCTGCCACCTGTGCCAACTCAGGCTGCTTTGAGAGTGCCCATGGAGCTCTGTAAACTGAGACCAGGAACGTGGGGTGGTGGGTTTTGTTTCCCTGGGCAGAAGCCTTTGTCAGTACCAGGTAGGGCCTTGTTCCTCAGGGGCAGGCTGCCTCCTGGATTTCCACGAATATCAAGATGCCGGCCAGGGACAAGCTGCCGCCTGTGCCAACTCGGGCTGCTTTGAGAGTGCCCATGGAGCTCTGTAAACTGAGACCAGGAACGTGGGGTGGTGGCTTTTGTTTCCCCGGGAAGAAGCCTTTGACATTACCAGGTAGGCCCTCGGCCCTTCGGGGCCGGCTGCCAGATGGCATTCCACGAATCTGAAAATGCCGCCCAGGGACGAGCTGCCACCTGTGCCAACTCGGGCTGCTTTGAGAGTGCCCAGGAAGCTCTGCAAACTGAGACCAGGAACGTGCGGTTGTGGCTTTTGTTTCCCCGGGCAGAAGCATTTTCAGTATCAGGTAGGCCCTTGGCCCTTCGGGGTAGGCTGCGTACTCGGTTTCCACGAATCTGAAGATGCCGCCCAGGGTCAAGCTGCCACCTTTGCCAACTCGGGCTGCTTTGCGAGTGCCCATGGAGCTCTGGAAACTGAGACCAGGAACGTGGGGTGGTGGGTTTTGTTTTCCCGGGCAGAAGCCTTTGTCATTACCATGTAGGCCCTCGGCCCTTTTGGGATGGCAGCCTGCTGGTTTTCCACGAATATCAAGATGCCGCCCAGGGACAAGCTGCCACCTGTGCCAACTCGGGCTGCTTTGAGAGTGCCCACAGACCACTGCAAACTGAGACCAGGATCGTTGGGTGGTGGGGTTGGTTTCTCCAGGCAGAAGCATTTGCAGTACCAGGTAGCCCCTCGGCCCTTCGCGGCCGGCTGCCTGCTGGATTTCCATGAATATCAAAATGCCGCCCAGGGACAAGCTGCCACCTGTGCCAACTCGGGCTGCTTTGAGAGTGCCCACGGAGCTCTGCAATCTGAGACCAGGAACGTGGGTTGACGAAATTTGGTTCCCTGGGCAGAAGCATTTGTCAGTACCAGGTAGGCCCTCGGCCACTCTGGGCCGGGTGCCGGCTGGAATTCCATGAATATCAAGATTCCGCCAAGGGACAAGCTGCCACCTGTGCCAACTCGGGCTGCTTTGAGAGTGCCCATGGAGCTCTGCAAACTGAGACCAGGAACGTGTGGTGGTGGTTTCGTTTCCCAGGGAAGACGCATTTGTCAATAACAGGTAGGGCCTTATACCTCAGGGTCAGGCTGCCGGCTGGATTTCCACGTTTCTGAAGATGGCGCCCAGGGACAAGCTGCCACCTGTGCCAACTCAGGCTGCTTTGAGAGTGCCCATGGAGCTCTGCAGACTGAGACCAGGAACGTGGGCTGGTGGGGTTTGTTTCACCAGGCAGAAGCCTTTGTCAGTACCAGGTAAGGCAGTTGGCCCTTCGCGGCCGTCTGCCCACTGGATTTCCACGAATATCAAGATGCCGCCCAGGGACAAGCTGCCACCTGTGCCAACTCGGGCTGCTTTGAGAGTGCCCATGGAACTCTGTAAACTGAGACCAGGAACGTGGGCTGGGGGGTTTTGTTTTCCCGGGCAGAAGCCTTTGTCATTACCAGGTAGGCCCTCGGCCCTTCGTGGCCTGCTACCAGGTGGCTTTCCATGAGTCTGAAGTTGCCGCCCAATGAGAAGCTGCATCACGTGCCAACTCGGGCTGCTTTGAGAGTGCCCATGGAGCTCTGAAGACTGAGACCAGGAACGTGAGCTGGTGGGTTTCGTTTCCCCGCGTAGAAGAATTTGCAGTACCAGGTAGGGCCTTGTTCCTCAGGGGCCGGCTGAGGCCGGATTTCCACGAATCTGAAAATGCCGCTCAGGGACAAGCTGCCACCTGTGCCAACTCGGGCTGCTTTGAGAATGCCCAGGAAGCTCTGCAAACTGAGAGCAGGAACGTGGGGTGGTGGGTTTCGTTTCCAAGGGAAGAAGCATTTGTCAATACCAGGTAGGGCCTTGTTCCTCGGGGGCAGGCTGCCGGCTGGATTTCCACGAATCTGAAAATGCCGCCCAGGGACAAGCTGCAACCTCTGCCAACTCGGGCTGCTTTGAGAGTGCCCATGGAGCTCTGCAAACTGAGACCAGGATCGTGGGCTGGTGGGTTTCGTTTCCCAGGGCAGAAGCATTTGATAGTACCAGGTAGAGCCTTGTTCCTCAGGGGCAGGCGGCCTGCTGGATTTCCACGAATCTGAGGATGCCACCCAGGGACAAGCTGCCACCTGAGCCAACTCGGGCTGCTTTGAGAGTGCCCATGGAGCTCTGAAAACTGAGACCAGGAACGTGGGGTGGTGGGTTTTGTATCTCCGGGAAGAAGCCTTTGTCTGTACCAGGTAGAGCCTTGTTCCACAGGGGCAGGCTGCCGGCTGGATTTCCACCTTTCTGAAGATGCCGCACGGGGACAAGCTGCCACCTGTGCCAACTCAGGCAGCTTTCAGAGTGCCCATGGAGCTCTGCAAACTGAGACCAGGAACGTGGGCTGGTGGGGTTTGTTTCACCAGGCAGAAGCCTTTGTCAGCACCAGGTAGGCCGTTGGCCCTTCGCGGCCGGCTGCCCACTGGATTTCCGCGAATATCAAGATGCCGCCCAGGGACGAGCTGCCACCTGTGCCAACTCGGGCTGCTTTGAGAGTGCCCAGGAAGCTCTGCAAACTGAGACCAGGAACGTGCGGTTGTGGCTTTTGTTTCCCCGGGCAGAAGCATTTTCAGTATCAGGTAGGCCCTTGGCCTTTCGGGGTAGGCTGTTCGTTGGGTTTCCACGAATATCAAGATGCCGCCCAGGGACAAGCTGCCACATTTGCCAACTCGGGCTTCTTTGAGGTTGCCCATGGAGCTCTGGAAACTGAGACCAGGAACGTGGGGTGGTGGGTTTTGTTTTCCCGGTCAGAAGCCTTTGTCATTACCAGGTAGGCCCTCGGCCCTTTGGGGATGGCATCCTGCTGGATTACCACGAATATCAAGATGCCGCCCAGGAACAAGCTGCCACCTGTGCCAACTCGGGCTGCTTTGAGTGTGCCCAGGGAGCACTGCAAACTGAGACCAGGAACGGGGGGTGGTGGGTTTCGTTTCCCCGGGCAGAAGCCTTTGTTAGTACCAGGTAGGGCCTTGTTCCTCAGGGGCAGGCTGCTTCCTGGGTTTCCACGAATATCAAAATGCCGCCCAGGGACAAGCTGCCACCTGTGCCAACTCGGGCTGCTTTGAGAGTGCCCACGGCGCTCTGCAATCTGGGACCAGGAACGTGGGCTGCTATGTTTTGTTTTCCCGGGCAGATGAGTTTGCAGTACCAGGTAGGCCCTCGGCCCTTCGTTCTCGGCTGCCTGCTGGATTTCCACGAATATCAAGATGCCGCCCAGGGACAAGCTGCCACCTGTGCCAACTCGGGCTGCTTTGAGAGTGCCCATGGAGCTCTGCAAACTGAGACCAGAAACGTGGGTTTACGAAATTTGGTTCCCTGGGCAGAAGCCTTTGTCAGTACCAGTTAGGCCCTCGGCCCTTTCTGGCCGGCTGCCCCCTGGATTTCCACGAATATCAAGATGCCGCCCAGGGACAAGATGCCACCTGTGCCAACTTGGGCTGCTTAGAGAGTGCCCACGGAGCTCTACAAACAAAAACCAGGAACATGGGGTGCAGAATTTTATTTCCCCAGGCAGAAGCATTTGTCAGTACCAGGTAGGCCCTCGGCCCTTCGTTCTCGGCTGCCTGCTGGATTTCCACGAATATCAAGGTGCTGCCCAGGGACAAGCTGCCACCTCTGCCAACTCGCGCTGCTTTGAGAGTGCCCATGGAGCTCTGCAAATTGAGACCAGGAACGTGCAGTGGTAGCTTTTGTTTCCACGGGCAGAAGCCTTTGTCATTACCAGGCAGGCCCTTGTTCCTTAGGGGTAGGCTGCTCTCTGGATTTCCACGAATATCAAGATGCCGCCCAGGGACAAGCTGCTACCTGTGCCAACTCGTGCTGCTTTGAGAGTGCCCACGGAGCTCTGCAAACTGATATGAGGACCGTGGGCTGCTGAGTTTTGTTTCCCCGGGCAGAAGCCTTTGTCAGTACCAGGTAGGCCCTCGGCCCTTTGGGGCAGGCAGCCTGCTGGATTTCCACGAATATCAAGATGCCGCCCAGGGACAAGCTGCCACCTGTGCCAACTCGGGCTGCTCTGAGAGTGCCCACGGATCTCTACAAACAGAAACCAGGAACATGGGGAGTTGAGTTTTATTTTCCCGGGCAGAAGCCTTTGTCTGTACCAGATAGGCCCTCGGCCATTCGTTCTCGGCTGCCTCCTGGATTTCCACGAATATCAAGATGCCGCCCAGGGACAAGCTGCCACCTGTGCCAACTACGGCTGCTTTGAGAGTGCCCATGCAGCTCTGCAACCTGAGACCAGGAACGAGGGGTGCTGAGTTTTGTTTCCGCGGGCAGAAGCCTTTGTCAGTACCAGGTAGGCCCACGGCCCTTAGGGGCAGGCTGGCAGCCAGTTTTCTACGAATATCAAGATGCTGCCCAGGGTCAAGCTTCCACCTGTGCCATCTCGGGCTGCTTTTAGTGAGCCCATGGAACTCTTAAATCTGAAACCAGGAACGTGGGGTAGTGGGTTTTTTTTTCCCAGACAGAAGGCTTTGTCATTACCAGGTAGGCCCTCAGCCCTCCCGGACCGGCTGCTTCCTGGGTTTCTACGAATATCAAGATTCCGCCCAGGGACAAGCTGCCACCTGTGCCAACTCGGGCTGCTTTGAGAGTGCCCATGGAGCTCTGCAAACTGAGACCAGGAACGTGGGGTTGTGGGTTTTATTTTCCCGGGCAGAAGCCTTTGTCATTACCAGGTAGGCCCTCGGCCCTTTGGGGCCGGCTGCCAGCTGGCTTTCCACGAATCTGAAGATGCCGCCCAGGGACAAGCTGCCACCTGTGCCAACTCGGGCTGCTTTGAGAATGCCCAGGAAGCTCTGCAAACTGAGACCAGGAACGTGCGGTTGTGGCTTTTGATTCCCCGGGCAGAAGAATTTTCAGTACCAGGTAGGCCCTTGGCCCTTCGGGGTAGGCTGCTTGCTGGGTTTCCACGAATATCAAGATGCCGCCCAGGGACAAGCTGCCACCCGTGCCAACTCGGGCTGCTTTGAGACTGCCCATGGAGCACTGCAATCTGAGACCAGGAACGGGGGGTGGTGGGTTTCGTTTCCCAGGGAAGAAGCGTTTCTGAGTACCAGGTAGGGCCTTGTTCCTCAGGGGCAGGCTGCCTGCTGGATTTCATGAATCTGAAGATGCCGCCCAGGGACAAGCTGCCACCTGTGCCAACTCGGGCTGCTTTGAGAGTGCCCATGGAGCTCTGCAAACTGAGACCAGGATCGTGGGGAGGTCGGGTTGGTTTCACCAGGCAGAAGTATTTGCAGTACCAGGTAGGCCGATGGCCCTTCGCGGCCGGCTGCCTGCTGGATTTCCACGAATATCAAAATGCGGCCCAGGGACAAGCTGCCACCTCTGCCAACTTGGGCTGCTTTGAGAGTGCCCATGGAGCTCGGCAAACTGAGACCAGGAACGCGGGCTGGTGGCTTTTGTTTTCCCGGGCAGAAGCATTTGCCGTACCAGGTAGGCCCTCGGCCATTCGGGGCCGTCTGCCCACTGGATTTCCACGAATATCAAGATGCCGCCCTGGGACAAGCTGCCACCTGTGCCAACTCGGGCTGCTTTGAGAGTGCCCATGGAGCTCTGAAAACTGAGACCTACAACGTGGGGTTGCGGGTTTGGTTTTCCCGGGCAGAAGCCTTTGTCAGTACCAAGTAGGCCCTTGTTCCTCAGGGGCAGGCTGCGGGCTGGATTTCCACGATTATCAAGATGCTGCCTAGGGACAAGCTGCCACCTGTGCCAACTCGGGCTGCTCTGAGAGTGCCCATGGAGCTCTGGAAACTGAGACAAGGAACGTGGGGTAGTGGGATTTGTTTTCCCAGACAGAAGCATTTGTCAGTACGAGGTAGGCCCTCAGCCCTCCGGGACTGGCTGCTTCCTGGGTTTTCACGAATATCAAGATGCCGCCCAGGGACAAGCTGCCACCTGTGCCAACTCGGGCTGCTTTGAGAGTGCCCATGGAGCTCTGCAATCTGAGACCAGGAACGTGGGTTGACGAAATTTCGTTCCCTGGGCAGAAGCCTTTGTCATTACCAGGTAGGCCCTCGGCCACTCTGGACCGGCTGTCCGCTGGAATTCCACGAATATTAAGTTGCCACCCAGGGACAAGCAGCCACCTGTGCCAACTCGGGCTGCTTTGAATGTGCCCATGGAGCTCTGCAATTTCACACCAGGAACATGGCTGGTGGGTTTTGTTTCACCAGGCAGAAGCCTCTGTCAGTACCAAGTAGGCCCTTGTTCCTCAGGGGCAGGATGCCGGCTGGATTTCCACGAATATCAAGGTGCCGCCCAGGGACAAGCTGCCACCTGTGCCAACTCAGGCTGCTTTGAGAGTGCCCATGGAGCTCTGCAGACTGAGACCAGGAACGTGGGCTGTTGGGGTTTGTTTCACCAGGCAGAAGCCTTTGTCAGTACCAGGTAGGCAGTTGGACTTCGCGGCTGTCTGCCCACTGGATTTCCACGAATATCAAGATGCCGCCAAGGGACAAGCTGCACCTCTGCCAACTCGGGCTGCTTTGAGAGTGCCCATGGAGCTCTGTAATCTGAGACCAGGAATGTGGGCTGGTGGGTTTTGTTTTCCCGGGCAGAAGCCTTTGTCATTACCAGGTAGGCCCTCGGCCCTTCGGGGCCGGGTGCCAGGTGGGTTTCCACGAATCTGAAGATGCTGCCCAGGGACAAGCTGCCACACGTGCCAACTCGGGCTGCTTTGAGAATGCCCAGGAAGCTCTGAAAACTGAGACCAGGAACGTGCGGTTGTGGCTTTTTTTTCCCCGGGCAGAAGCATTGCAGTACCAGGTAGGCCCTCGGCCCTTCTGGTCTGTCTGCCCACTGGATTTCCACGAATATCAAGCTACTGCCCAGGGACAAGCTGCAACCTGTGCCAACTCGGGCTGCTTTGAGAGTGCCCATGGAGCTCTGCAAACTGAGACCAGGAATGTGGGGTGGTGGGTTTTGTTTCCCAGGGAAGAAGCCTTTGTCAATACCAGGTAGGGCCTTGTTCCTCAGGGGCAGTCTGCCGGCTGGATTTCCACGAATCGGAAAATGCTTCCCAGGGACAAGCTGCCACCCGTGCAAACTCGGGCTGCTTTGAGAGTGCCCATGGAGCACTGCAAACTGAGACCAGGAACGTGGGTTGACGAAATTTGGTTCCCTGGGCAGAAGCCTTTGTCAGTACCAGGTAGGCCCTGGGCCACTGTGGGCCGGCTGTCCGCTGGAATTCCACGAATATCAAGTTGCCAACCAGGGACAAGCAGCCACCTCTCCCAACTCGGGCTGCTTTGAGACTGCCAATGGAGCTCTGCAATTTCAGACCAGAAATATGGGCTGGTGGGTTTTGTTTCACCAGGCAGAAGCCTCTGTCAGTACCAGGTAGGCCCTCGGCACTTGGGGGCAGGCATCCCGCTGGATTTTCACGAATATCAAGGTACTGCCCAGGGACAAGCTGCCACCTGTGCTAACTCGGGCTGCTTTGAGAGTGCCCATGGAGCTCTGCAAACTGAGACCAGGAACGTGGTGTTGTGGGTTTTATTTTCCCAGGCAGAAGACTTTGCAGTATCAAGTAGGGCCTTGTTCCTCAGGGGCAGGCTGCCTGCTGGATTTCGGCGAATATCAAGGTGCCGCCCCGGGACAAGCTGCCACCTGTGCCAACTCGGGCTGCTTTGAGAGTGCCCATGGAGCTCTGCAATCTGAGACCAGGAACGTGGGCTGGTAGGTTTTATTTTCCCGGGCAGAAGCATTTGTCAGTACCAGGTAGGCAGTTGGCCCTTCGCGGCCGTCTGCCCACTGGATTTCCACGAATATCAAGATGCCGCCCAGGGACAAGCTGCCACCTGTGCCAACTCGGGCTGCTTTGAGAGTGCCCATGGAGCTCTGGAAACTGAGACCAGGAACGTGGGCTGGTGGGTTTTTTTTTCCCGGCAGAAGCCTTTGTCATTACCAGGTAGGCTCTCGGCCCTTCGGGGCCGGCTGCCAGGTGGCTTTCCACGAATCTGAAGATGCCGCCCAGGGACAAGCTGCCACCTGTGCCAACTCGGGCTGCTTTGAGAATGCCCAGGAAGCTCTGCAAACTGAGACCAGGAACGTGCGTTTGTGGCTTTTTTTTCCCCGGGCAGAATCATTTGCAGTACCAGGTAGGCTCTTGGCCCTTCGGGATAGGCTGCTTACTGGGGTTTCCACGAATATCAAGATGCCGCCCAGGGACAAGCTGCATCACGTGCCAACTCGGGCTGCTTTGAGTGTGCCCATGGAGCTCTGAAAACTGAGACCAGGAACGTGGGGTGGGGGGTCTCGTTTCCCCGGGCACAAGCCTTTGTTAGTACCAGGTAGGGCCTTGTTCCTCAGCGGCCGGCTGCCAGCTGGATTTCCACGAATATCTAGGTGCTGCCCAGGGACAAGCTGCCGCCTGTGCCAACGCGGGCTGCTTTGAGAGTGCCCATGGAGCTCTGCAAACTGAGACCAGGAACGTGGGCTGGTAGGTTTTCTTTTCCCGGGCAGAAGCATTTGCAGTACCAGGGAGGCCCTCGGCCCTTCTGGTCTGTCTGCCTGCTGGATTTCCACGAATATCAAGGTACTGCCCAGGGGCAAGCTGCCACCTGTGCCAACTTGGGCTGCTTTGAGAGTGCCCATGGAGCTCTGAAAACTGAGACCAGGAACGCGGGCTGATGGCTTTTGTTTTCCCCGGCAGAAGCATTTGCCGTACCAGGTAGGCCCTCGGCCATTCGGGGCCGGCAGACTGCTGGATTTCCACGAATATCAAGATGCCGCCCTGGGACAAGCTGCCACCTGTGCCAACTCGGGCTGCTTTGAGAGTGCCCATGGAGCTCTGCAAACTGAGACCTACAACGTGGGGTTGCGGGTTTGGTTTTCCTGGGCAGAAGCCTTTGTCAGGACCAAGTAGGCCCTTGTTCCTCAGGGGCAGGCTGCGGGCTGGATTTCCACCATTATCAAGATGCTGCCTAGGGACAAGCTGCCACCTGTGCCAACTCGGGCTGCTCTGAGAGTGCCCATGGAGCTCTGGAAACTGAGACAAGGAACGTGGGGTAGTGGGATTTGTTTTCCCAGACAGAAGCATTTGTCAGTACGAGGTAGGCCCTCAGCCCTCCGGGACCGGCTGCTTCCTGGGTTTTGACGAATATCAAGATTCCTCCCAGGGACAAGCTGCCACCTGTGCCAACTCGGGCTGCTTTGAGAGTGCCCATGGAGCTCTGCAATCTGAGACCAGGAACGTGGGTTGACGAAATTTCGTTCCCTGGGCAGAAGCCTTTGTCAGTACCAGGTAGGCCCTCGGCCACTCTGGGCCGGCTGTCCGCTGGAATTCCACGAATATCAAGTTGCCACCCAGGGACAAGCAGCCACCTGTGCCAACTCGGGCTGCTTTGAGAGTGCCCATGGAGCTCTGCAATTTCACACCAGGAACATGGCTGGTGGGTTTTGTTTCACCAGGCAGAAGCCTCTGTCAGTACCAAGTAGGCCCTTGTTCCTCAGGGGCAGGATGCCGGCTGGATTTCCACGAATATCAAGATGCCGCCCAGGGACAAGCTGCCACCTGTGCCAACTCAGGCTGCTTTGAGAGTGCCCATGGAGCTCTGCAGACTGAGACCAGGAACGTGGGCTGGTGGGTTTTGTTTCACCAGGCAGAAGCCTTTGTCAGTACCAGGTAGGCAGTTGGACCTTCGCGGCTGTCTGCCCACCGGATTTCCACGAATATCAAGATGCCGCCAAGGGACAAGCTGCACCTCTGCCAACTCGGGCTGCTTTGAGAGTGCCCATGGAGCTCTGTAATCTGAGACCAGGAATGTGGGCTGGTGGGTTTTGTTTTCCCGGGCAGAAGCCTTAGTCATTACCAGGTAGGCCCTCGGCCCTTCGGGGCCGGGTGCCAGGTGGGTTTCCACGAATCTGAAGATGCTGCCCCGGGACAAGCTGCCACACGTGCCAACTCGGGCTGCTTTGAGAATGCCCAGGAAGCTCTGAAAACTGAGACCAGGAACGTGCGGTTGTGGCTTTTTTTTCCCCGGGCAGAAGCATTTGCAGTACCAGGTAGGCCCTCGGCCCTTCTGGTCTGTCTGCCCACTGGATTTCCACGAATATCAAGATGTCGCCCAGGGACAAGCTGCCACCTGTGCCAACTCAGGCTGCTTTGAGAGTGCCCATGGAGCTCTGTAAACTGAGACCAGGAACGTGGGGTGGTGGGTTTTGTTTCCCTGGGCAGAAGCCTTTGTCAGTACCAGGTAGGGCCTTGTTCCTCAGGGGCCGGCTGCCTGCTGGATTTCCACGAATATCAAGATGCCGCCCAGGGACAACCTGCCACCTGTGCCAACTCGGGCTGTTTTGAGAGTGCCCATGGAGCTCTGTAAACTGAGACCAGGAACGTGGGGTGGTGGCTTTTGTTTCCCCGGGAAGAAGCCTTTGACATTACCAGGTAGGCCCTCGGCCCATCGGGGCCGGCTGCCAGCTGGCATTCCACGAATCTGAAAATGCCGCCCAGGGACGAGCTGCCACCTGTGCCAACTCGGGCTGCTTTAAGAATGCCCAGGAAGCTCTGCAAACTGAGACCAGGAACGTGCGGTTGTGGCTTTTGTTTCCCCGGGCAGAAGCATTTTCAGTATCAGGTAGGCCCTTGGCCCTTCGGGGTAGGCTGCTTACTCGGTTTCCACGAATCTGAAGATGCCGCCCAGGGTCAAGCTGCCACCTTTGCCAACTCGGGCTGCTTTGCGAGTGCCCATGGAGCTCTGGAAACTGACACCAGGAACGTGGGGTGGTGGGTTTTGTTTTCCCGGGCAGAAGCCTTTGTCATTACCATGTAGGCCCTCGGCCCTTTGGGGATGGCAGCCTGCTGGTTTTCCACGAATATCAAGATGCCGCCCAGGGACAAGCTGCCACCTGTGCCAACTCGGTCTGCTTTGAGAGTGCCCATGGAGCTCTGCAAACTGAGACCAGGATCGTTGGGTGGTGGGGTTGGTTTCTCCAGGCAGAAGCATTTGCAGTACCAGGTAGCCCCTCGGCCCTTCGCGGCCGGCTGCCTGCTGGATTTCCATGAATATCAAAATGCCGCCCAGGGACAAGCTGCCACCTGTGCCAACTCGGGCTGCTTTGAGAGTGCCCACGGAGCTCTGCAATCTGAGACCAGGAACGTGGGCTGGTAGGTTTTGTTTTCCCGGGCAGATGCGTTTGCAGTACCAGGTAGGGCCTCGGCCCTTCGGGGCCGGCTGCCGGCTGTATTTCCCCGAATATCAAGATGCCGCCCAGGGACAAGCAGCCAAATGTGCCAACTCGGGCTGCTTTGAGAGTGCCCATGGAGCTCTGCAAACTGAGACCAGGAACGTGGGTTGACGAAATTTGGTTCCCTGGGCAGAAGCATTTGTCAGTACCAGGTAGGCCCTCGGCCACTCTGGGCCGGGTGCCGGCTGGAATTCCATGAATATCAAGATTCCGCCAAGGGACAAGCTGCCACCTGTGCCAACTCGGGCTGCTTTGAGAGTGCCCATGGAGCTCTGCAAACTGAGACCAGGAACGTGTGGTGGTGGTTTCGTTTCCCAGGGAAGAGGCATTTGTCAATAACAGGTAGGGCCTTGTACCTCAGGGTCAGGCTGCCGGCTGGATTTCCACGTTTCTGAAGATGGCGCCCAGGGACAAGCTGCCACCTGTGCCAACTCAGGCTGCTTTGAGAGTGCCCATGGAGCTCTGCAGACTGAGACCAGGAACGTGGGCTGGTGGGGTTTGTTTCACCAGGCAGAAGCCTTTGTCAGTACCAGGTAGGGCAGTTGGCCCTTCGCGGCCGTCTGCCCACTGGATTTCCACGAATATCAAGATGCCGCCCAGGGACAAGCTGCCACCTGTGCCAACTCGGGCTGCTTTGAGAGTGCCCATGGAACTCTGTAAACTGAGACCAGGAACGTGGGCTGGGGGGTTTTGTTTTCCCGGGCAGAAGCCTTTGTCATTACCAGGTAGGCCCTCGGCCCTTCGTGGCCTGCTACCAGGTGGCTTTCCATGAGTCTGAAGATGCCGCCCAATGAGAAGCTGCATCACGTGCCAACTCGGGCTGCTTTGAGAGTGCCCATGGAGCTCTGAAGACTGAGACCAGGAACGTGAGCTGGTGGGTTTCGTTTCCCCGCGTAGAAGAATTTGCAGTACCAGGTAGGGCCTTGTTCCTCAGGGGCCGGCTGAGGCCGGATTTCCACGAATCTGAAAATGCCGCTCAGGGACAAGCTGCCACCTGTGCCAACTCGGGCTGCTTTGAGAATGCCCAGGAAGCTCTGCAAACTGAGAGCAGGAACGTGGGGTGGTGGGTTTCGTTTCCAAGGGAAGAAGCATTTGTCAATACCAGGTAGGGCCTTGTTCCTCGGGGGCAGGCTGCCGGCTGGATTTCCACGAATCTGAAAATGCCGCCCAGGGACAAGCTGCAACCTCTGCCAACTCGGGCTGCTTTGAGAGTGCCCATGGAGCTCTGCAAACTGAGAACAGGAACGTGGGCTGGTGGGTTTCGTTTCCCAGGGCAGAAGCATTTGATAGTACCAGGTAGAGCCTTGTTCCTCAGGGGCAGGCGGCCTGCTGGATTTCCACGAATCTGAGGATGCCACCCAGGGACAAGCTGCCACCTGAGCCAACTCGGGCTGCTTTGAGAGTGCCCATGGAGCTCTGAAAACTGAGACCAGGAACGTGGGGTGGTGGGTTTTGTATCTCCGGGAAGAAGCCTTTGTCTGTACCAGGTAGAGCCTTGTTCCACAGGGGCAGGCTGCCGGCTGGATTTCCACCTTTCTGAAGATGCCGCACGGGGACAAGCTGCCACCTGTGCCAACTCAGGCAGCTTTCAGAGTGCCCATGGAGCTCTGCAAACTGAGACCAGGAACGTGGGCTGGTGGGGTTTGTTTCACCAGGCAGAAGCCTTTGTCAGCACCAGGTAGGCCGTTGGCCCTTCGCGGCCGGCTGCCCACTGGATTTCCGCGAATATCAAGATGCCGCCCAGGGACGAGCTGCCACCTGTGCCAACTCGGGCTGCTTTGAGAGTGCCCAGGAAGCTCTGCAAACTGAGACCAGGAACGTGCGGTTGTGGCTTTTGTTTCCCCGGGCAGAAGCATTTTCAGTATCAGGTAGGCCCTTGGCCTTTCGGGGTAGGCTGTTCGTTGGGTTTCCACGAATATCAAGATGCCGCCCAGGGACAAGCTGCCACATTTGCCAACTCGGGCTTCTTTGAGGTTGCCCATGGAGCTCTGGAAACTGAGACCAGGAACGTGGGGTGGTGGGTTTTGTTTTCCCGGTCAGAAGCCTTTGTCATTACCAGGTAGGCCCTCGGCCCTTTGGGGATGGCATCCTGCTGGATTACCACGAATATCAAGATGCCGCCCAGGAACAAGCTGCCACCTGTGCCAACTCGGGCTGCTTTGAGTGTGCCCAGGGAGCACTGCAAACTGAGACCAGGAACGGGGGGTGGTGGGTTTCGTTTCCCCGGGCAGAAGCCTTTGTTAGTACCAGGTAGGGCCTTGTTCCTCAGGGGCAGGCTGCTTCCTGGGTTTCCACGAATATCAAAATGCCGCCCAGGGACAAGCTGCCACCTGTGCCAACTCGGGCTGCTTTGAGAGTGCCCACGGCGCTCTGCAATCTGGGACCAGGAACGTGGGCTGCTATGTTTTGTTTTCCCGGGCAGATGAGTTTGCAGTACCAGGTAGGCCCTCGGCCCTTCGTTCTCGGCTGCCTGCTGGATTTCCACGAATATCAAGGTGCTGCCCAGGGACAAGCTGCCACCTCTGCCAACTCGCGCTGCTTTGAGAGTGCCCATGGAGCTCTGCAAATTGAGACCAGGAACGTGCAGTGGTAGCTTTTGTTTCCACGGGCAGAAGCCTTTGTCATTACCAGACAGGCCCTTGTTCCTTAGGGGTAGGCTGCTCTCTGGATTTCCACGAATATCAAGATGCCGCCCAGGGACAAGCTGCTACCTGTGCCAACTCGTGCTGCTTTGAGAGTGCCAACGGAGCTCTGCAAACTGATATGAGGACCGTGGGCTGCTGAGTTTTGTTTCCCCGGGCAGAAGCCTTTGTCAGTACCAGGTAGGGCCTCGGCCCTTTGGGGCAGGCAGCCTGCTGGATTTCCACGAATATCAAGATGCCGCCCAGGGACAAGCTGCCACCTGTGCCAACTCGGGCTGCTCTGAGAGTGCCCACGGATCTCTACAAACAGAAACCAGGAACATGGGGAGTTGAGTTTTATTTTCCCGGGCAGAAGCCTTTGTCTGTACCAGATAGGCCCTCGGCCATTCGTTCTCGGCTGCCTCCTGGATTTCCACGAATATCAAGATGCCGCCCAGGGACAAGCTGCCACCTGTGCCAACTCCGGCTGCTTTGAGAGTGCCCATGCAGCTCTGCAACCTGAGACCAGGAACGAGGGGTGCTGAGTTTTGTTTCCCCGGGCAGAAGCCTTTGTCAGTACCAGGTAGGCCCTCGGCCCTTAGGGGCAGGCTGGCAACCAGTTTTCTACGAATATCAAGATGCTGCCCAGGGTCAAGCTTCCACCTGTGCCAACTCGGGCTGCTTTGAGTGAGCCCATGGAACTCTTAAATCTGAAACCAGGAACGTGGGGTAGTGGGTTTTTTTTTCCCAGACAGAAGGCTTTGTCATTACCAGGTAGGCCCTCAGCCCTCCCGGACCGGCTGCTTCCTGGGTTTCTACGAATATCAAGATTCCGCCCAGGGACAAGCTGCCACCTGTGCCAACTCGGGCTGCTTTGAGAGTGCCCATGGAGCTCTGAAAACTGAGACCAGGAACGTGGGGTTGTGGGTTTTATTTTCCCGGGCAGAAGCCTTTGTCATTACCAGGTAGGCCCTCGGCCCTTTGGGGCCGGCTGCCAGCTGGCTTTCCACGAATCTGAAGATGCCGCCCAGGGACAAGCTGCCACCTGTGCCAACTCGGGCTGCTTTGAGAATGCCCAGGAAGCTCTGCAAACTGAGACCAGGAACGTGCGGTTGTGGCTTTTGATTCCCCGGGCAGAAGCATTTTCAGTACCAGGTAGGCCCTTGGCCCTTCGGGGTAGGCTGCTTGCTGGGTTTCCACGAATATCAAGATGCCGCCCAGGGACAAGCTGCCACCCGTGCCAACTCGGGCTGCTTTGAGACTGCCCATGGAGCACTGCAATCTGAGACCAGGAACGGGGGGTGGTGGGTTTCGTTTCCCAGGGAAGAAGCGTTTCTGAGTACCAGGTAGGGCCTTGTTCCTCAGGGGCAGGCTGCCTGCTGGATTTCATGAATCTGAAGATGCCGCCCAGGGACAAGCTGCCACCTGTGCCAACTCGGGCTGCTTTGAGAGTGCCCATGGGGCTCTGCAAACTGAGACCAGGATCGTGGGGTGGTCGGGTTGGTTTCACCAGGCAGAAGTATTTGCAGTACCAGGTAGGCCGATGGCCCTTCGCGGCCGGCTGCCTGCTGGATTTCCACGAATATCAAAATGCCGCCCAGGGACAAGCTGCCACCTCTGCCAACTTGGGCTGCTTTGAGAGTGCCCATGGAGCTCTGGAAACTGAGACCAGGAACGCGGGCTGGTGGCTTTTGTTTTCCCGGGCAGAAGCATTTGCCGTACCAGGTAGGCCCTCGGCCATTCAGGGCCGGCAGACTGCTGGATTTCCACGAATATCAAGATGCCGCCCAGGGACAAGCTGCCACCTGTGCCAACTCGGGCTGCTTTGAGAGTGCCCATGGAGCTCTGAAAACTGAGACCTACAACGTGGGGTTGCGGGTTTGGTTTTCCCGGGCAGAAGCCTTTGTCAGTACCAAGTAGGCCCTTGTTCCTCAGGGGCAGGCTGCGGGCTGGATTTCCACGATTATCAAGATGCTGCCTAGGGACAAGCTGCCACCTGTGCCAACTCGGGCTGCTCTGAGAGTGCCCATGGAGCTCTGGAAACTGAGACAAGGAACGTGGGGTAGTGGGATTTTTTTTCCCAGACAGAAGCATTTGTCAGTACGAGGTAGGCCCTCAGCCCTCCGGGACCGGCTGCTTCCTGGGTTTTGACGAATATCAAGATGCCGCCCAGGGACAAGCTGCCACCTGTGCCAACTCGGGCTGCTTTGAGAGTGCCCATGGAGCTCTGCAATCTGAGACCAGGAACGTGGGTTGACGAAATTTCGTTCCCTGGGCAGAAGCCTTTGTCAGTACCAGGTAGGCCCTCGGCCACTCTGGACCGGCTGTCCGCTGGAATTCCACGAATATTAAGTTGCCACCCAGGGACAAGCAGCCACCTGTGCCAACTCGGGCTGCTTTGAATGTGCCCATGGAGCTCTGCAATTTCACACCAGGAACATGGCTGGTGGGTTTTGTTTCACCAGGCAGAAGCCTCTGTCAGTACCAAGTAGGCCCTTGTTCCTCAGGGGCAGGATGCCGGCTGGATTTCCACGAATATCAAGGTGCCGCCCAGGGACAAGCTGCCACCTGTGCCAACTCAGGCTGCTTTGAGAGTGCCCATGGAGCTCTGCAGACTGAGACCAGGAACGTGGGCTGGTGGGGTTTGTTTCACCAGGCAGAAGCCTTTGTCAGTACCAGGTAGGCAGTTGGACTTCGCGGCTGTCTGCCCACTGGATTTCCACGAATATCAAGATGCCGCCAAGGGACAAGCTGCACCTCTGCCAACTCGGGCTGCTTTGAGAGTGCCCATGGAGCTCTGTAATCTGAGACCAGGAATGTGGGCTGGTGGGTTTTGTTTTCCCAGGCAGAAGCCTTTGTCATTACCAGGTAGGCCCTCGGCCCTTCGGGGCCGGGTGCCAGGTGGGTTTCCACGAATCTGAAGATGCTGCCCAGGGACAAGCTGCCACACGTGCCAACTCGGGCTGCTTTGAGAATGCCCAGGAAGCTCTGAAAACTGAGACCAGGAACGTGCGGTTGTGGCTTTTTTTTCCCCGGGCAGAAGCATTGCAGTACCAGGTAGGCCCTCGGCCCTTCTGGTCTGTCTGCCCACTGGATTTCCACGAATATCAAGCTACTGCCCAGGGACAAGCTGCAACCTGTGCCAACTCGGGCTGCTTTGAGAGTGCCCATGGAGCACTGCAAACTGAGACCAGGAATGTGGGGTGGTGGGTTTTGTTTCCCAGGGAAGAAGCCTTTGTCAATACCAGGTAGGGCCTTGTTCCTCAGGGGCAGTCTGCCGGCTGGATTTCCACGAATCGGAAAATGCTTCCCAGGGACAAGCTGCCACCCGTGCAAACTCGGGCTGCTTTGAGAGTGCCCATGGAGCACTGCAAACTGAGACCAGGAACGTGGGTTGACGAAATTTGGTTCCCTGGGCAGAAGCCTTTGTCAGTACCAGGTAGGCCCTGGGCCACTGTGGGCCGGCTGTCCGCTGGAATTCCACGAATATCAAGTTGCCAACCAGGGACAAGCAGCCACCTCTCCCAACTCGGGCTGCATTGAGACTGCCAATGGAGCTCTGCAATTTCAGACCAGAAATATGGGCTGGTGGGTTTTGTTTCACCAGGCAGAAGCCTCTGTCAGTACCAGGTAGGCCCTCGGCACTTGGGGGCAGGCATCCCGCTGGATTTTCACGAATATCAAGGTACTGCCCAGGGACAAGCTGCCACCTGTGCTAACTCGGGCTGCTTTGAGAGTGCCCATGGAGCTCTGCAAACTGAGACCAGGAACGTGGTGTTGTGGGTTTTATTTTCCCAGGCATAAGACTTTGCAGTATCAAGTAGGGCCTTGTTCCTCAGGGGCAGGCTGCCTGCTGGATTTCGGCGAATATCAAGGTGCCGCCCCGGGACAAGCTGCCACCTGTGCCAACTCGGGCTGCTTTGAGAGTGCCCATGGAGCTCTGCAATCTGAGACCAGGAACGTGGGCTGGTAGGTTTTATTTTCCCGGGCAGAAGCATTTGTCAGTACCAGGTAGGCAGTTGGCCCTTCGCGGCCGTCTGCCCACTGGATTTCCACGAATATCAAGATGCCGCCCAGGGACAAGCTGCCACCTGTGCCAACTCGGGCTGCTTTGAGAGTGCCCATGGAGCTCTGGAAACTGAGACCAGGAACGTGGGCTGGTGGGTTTTTTTTTCCCGGCAGAAGCCTTTGTCATTACCCGGTAGGCTCTCGGCCCTTCGGGGCCGGCTGCCAGGTGGCTTTCCACGAATCTGAAGATGCCGCCCAGGGACAAGCTGCCACCTGTGCCAACTCGGGCTGCTTTGAGAATGCCCAGGAAGCTCTGCAAACTGAGACCAGGAACGTGCGTTTGTGGCTTTTTTTTCCCCGGGCAGAATCATTTGCAGTACCAGGTAGGCTCTTGGCCCTTCGGGATAGGCTGCTTACTGGGGTTTCCACGAATATCAAGATGCCGCCCAGGGACAAGCTGCATCACGTGCCAACTCGGGCTGCTTTGAGTGTGCCCATGGAGCTCTGAAAACTGAGACCAGGAACGTGGGGTGGGGGGTCTCGTTTCCCCGGGCACAAGCCTTTGTTAGTACCAGGTAGGGCCTTGTTCCTCAGCGGCCGGCTGCCAGCTGGATTTCCACGAATATCTAGGTGCTGCCCAGGGACAAGCTGCCGCCTGTGCCAACGCGGGCTGCTTTGAGAGTGCCCATGGAGCTCTGCAAACTGAGACCAGGAACGTGGGCTGGTAGGTTTTCTTTTCCCGGGCAGAAGCATTTGCAGTACCAGGGAGGCCCTCGGCCCTTCTGGTCTGTCTGCCTGCTGGATTTCCACGAATATCAAGGTACTGCCCAGGGGCAAGCTGCCACCTGTGCCAACTTGGGCTGCTTTGAGAGTGCCCATGGACCTCTGAAAACTGAGACCAGGAACGCGGGCTGATGGCTTTTGTTTTCCCGGGCAGAAGCATTTGCCGTACCAGGTAGGCCCTCGGCCATTCGGGGCCGGCAGACTGCTGGATTTCCACGAATATCAAGATGCCGCCCTGGGACAAGCTGCCACCTGTGCCAACTCGGGCTGCTTTGAGAGTGCCCATGGAGCTCTGCAAACTGAGACCTACAACGTGGGGTTGCGGGTTTGGTTTTCCTGGGCAGAAGCCTTTGTCAGGACCAAGTAGGCCCTTGTTCCTCAGGGGCAGGCTGCGGGCTGGATTTCCACCATTATCAAGATGCTGCCTAGGGACAAGCTGCCACCTGTGCCAACTCGGGCTGCTCTGAGAGTGCCCATGGAGCTCTGGAAACTGAGACAAGGAACGTGGGGTAGTGGGATTTGTTTTCCCAGACAGAAGCATTTGTCAGTACGAGGTAGGCCCTCAGCCCTCCGGGACCGGCTGCTTCCTGGGTTTTGACGAATATCAAGATTCCTCCCAGGGACAAGCTGCCACCTGTGCCAACTCGGGCTGCTTTGAGAGTGCCCATGGAGCTCTGCAATCTGAGACCAGGAACGTGGGTTGACGAAATTTCGTTCCCTGGGCAGAAGCCTTTGTCAGTACCAGGTAGGCCCTCGGCCACTCTGGGCCGGCTGTCCGCTGGAATTCCACGAATATCAAGTTGCCACCCAGGGACAAGCAGCCACCTGTGCCAACTCGGGCTGCTTTGAGAGTGCCCATGGAGCTCTGCAATTTCACACCAGGAACATGGCTGGTGGGTTTTGTTTCACCAGGCAGAAGCCTCTGTCAGTACCAAGTAGGCCCTTGTTCCTCAGGGGCAGGATGCCGGCTGGATTTCCACGAATATCAAGATGCCGCCCAGGGACAACCTGCCACCTGTGCCAACTCAGGCTGCTTTGAGAGTGCCCATGGAGCTCTGCAGACTGAGACCAGGAACGTGGGCTGGTGGGTTTTGTTTCACCAGGCAGAAGCCTTTGTCAGTACCAGGTAGGCAGTTGGACCTTCGCGGCTGTCTGCCCACCGGATTTCCACGAATATCAAGATGCCGCCAAGGGACAAGCTGCACCTCTGCCAACTCGGGCTGCTTTGAGAGTGCCCATGGAGCTCTGTAATCTGAGACCAGGAATGTGGGCTGGTGGGTTTTGTTTTCCCGGGCAGAAGCCTTTGTCATTACCAGGTAGGCCCTCGGCCCTTCGGGGCCGGGTGCCAGGTGGCTTTCCATGAATCTGAAGATGCTGCCCAGGGACAAGCTGCCACACGTGCCAACTCGGGCTGCTTTGAGAATGCCCAGGAAGCTCTGAAAACTGAGACCAGGAACGTGCGGTTGTGGCTTTTTTTTCCCCGGGCAGAAGCATTTGCAGTACCAGGTAGGCCCTCGGCCCTTCTGGTCTGTCTGCCCACTGGATTTCCACGAATATCAAGATGTCGCCCAGGGACAAGCTGCCACCTGTGCCAACTCAGGCTGCTTTGAGAGTGCCCATGGAGCTCTGTAAACTGAGACCAGGAACGTGGGGTGGTGGGTTTTGTTTCCCTGGGCAGAAGCCTTTGTCAGTACCAGGTAGGGCCTTGTTCCTCAGGGGCAGGCTGCCTGCTGGATTTCCACGAATATCAAGATGCCGCCCAGGGACAACCTGCCACCTGTGCCAACTCGGGCTGCTTTGAGAGTGCCCATGGAGCTCTGTAAACTGAGACCAGGAACGTGGGGTGGTGGCTTTTGTTTCCCCGGGAAGAAGCCTTTGACATTACCAGGTAGGCCCTCGGCCCATCGGGGCCGGCTGCCAGCTGGCATTCCACGAATCTGAAAATGCCGCCCAGGGACGAGCTGCCACCTGTGCCAACTCGGGCTGCTTTGAGAATGCCCAGGAAGCTCTGCAAACTGAGACCAGGAACGTGCGGTTGTGGCTTTTGTTTCCCCGGGCAGAAGCATTTTCAGTATCAGGTAGGCCCTTGGCCCTTCGGGGTAGGCTGCTTACTCGGTTTCCACGAATCTGAAGATGCCGCCCAGGGTCAAGCTGCCACCTTTGCCAACTCGGGCTGCTTTGCGAGTGCCCATGGAGCTCTGGAAACTGAGACCAGGAACGTGGGGTGGTGGGTTTTGTTTTCCCGGGCAGAAGCCTTTGTCATTACCATGTAGGCCCTCGGCCCTTTGGGGATGGCAGCCTGCTGGTTTTCCACGAATATCAAGATGCCGCCCAGGGACAAGCTGCCACCTGTGCCAACTCGGTCTGCTTTGAGAGTGCCCATGGAGCTCTGCAAACTGAGACCAGGATCGTTGGGTGGTGGGGTTGGTTTCTCCAGTCAGAAGCATTTGCAGTACCAGGTAGCCCCTCGGCCCTTCGCGGCCGGCTGCCTGCTGGATTTCCATGAATATCAAAATGCCGCCCAGGGACAAGCTGCCACCTGTGCCAACTCGGGCTGCTTTGAGAGTGCCCACGGAGCTCTGCAATCTGAGACCAGGAACGTGGGCTGGTAGGTTTTGTTTTCCCGGGCAGATGCGTTTGCAGTACCAGGTAGGGCCTCGGCCCTTCGGGGTAGGCTGCCGGCTGTATTTCCCCGAATATCAAGATGCCGCCCAGGGACAAGCAGCCAAATGTGCCAACTCGGGCTGCTTTGAGAGTGCCCATGGAGCTCTGCAAACTGAGACCAGGAACGTGGGTTGACGAAATTTGGTTCCCTGGGCAGAAGCATTTGTCAGTACCAGGTAGGCCCTCGGCCACTCTGGGCCGGGTGCCGGCTGGAATTCCATGAATATCAAGATTCCGCCAAGGGACAAGCTGCCACCTGTGCCAACTCGGGCTGCTTTGAGAGTGCCCATGGAGCTCTGCAAACTGAGACCAGGAACGTGTGGTGGTGGTTTCGTTTCCCAGGGAAGAGGCATTTGTCAATAACAGGTAGGGCCTTGTACCTCAGGGTCAGGCTGCCGGCTGGATTTCCACGTTTCTGAAGATGGCGCCCAGGGACAAGCTGCCACCTGTGCCAACTCAGGCTGCTTTGAGAGTGCCCATGGAGCTCTGCAGACTGAGACCAGGAACGTGGGCTGGTGGGGTTTGTTTCACCAGGCAGAAGCCTTTGTCAGTACCAGGTAGGGCAGTTGGCCCTTCGCGGCCGTCTGCCCACTGGATTTCCACGAATATCAAGATGCCGCCCAGGGACAAGCTGCCACCTGTGCCAACTCGGGCTGCTTTGAGAGTGCCCATGGAACTCTGTAAACTGAGACCAGGAACGTGGGCTGGGGGGTTTTGTTTTCCCGGGCAGAAGCCTTTGTCATTACCAGGTAGGCCCTCGGCCCTTCGTGGCCTGCTACCAGGTGGCTTTCCATGAGTCTGAAGATGCCGCCCAATGAGAAGCTGCATCACGTGCCAACTCGGGCTGCTTTGAGAGTGCCCATGGAGCTCTGAAGACTGAGACCAGGAACGTGAGCTGGTGGGTTTCGTTTCCCCGCGTAGAAGAATTTGCAGTACCAGGTAGGGCCTTGTTCCTCAGGGGCCGGCTGAGGCCGGATTTCCACGAATCTGAAAATGCCGCTCAGGGACAAGCTGCCACCTGTGCCAACTCGGGCTGCTTTGAGAATGCCCAGGAAGCTCTGCAAACTGAGAGCAGGAACGTGGGGTGGTGGGTTTCGTTTCCAAGGGAAGAAGCATTTGTCAATACCAGGTAGGGCCTTGTTCCTCGGGGGCAGGCTGCCGGCTGGATTTCCACGAATCTGAAAATGCCGCCCAGGGACAAGCTGCAACCTCTGCCAACTCGGGCTGCTTTGAGAGTGCCCATGGAGCACTGCAAACTGAGAACAGGAACGTGGGCTGGTGGGTTTCGTTTCCCAGGGCAGAAGCATTTGATAGTACCAGGTAGAGCCTTGTTCCTCAGGGGCAGGCGGCCTGCTGGATTTCCACGAATCTGAGGATGCCACCCAGGGACAAGCTGCCACCTGAGCCAACTCGGGCTGCTTTGAGAGTGCCCATGGAGCTCTGAAAACTGAGACCAGGAACGTGGGGTGGTGGGTTTTGTATCTCCGGGAAGAAGCCTTTGTCTGTACCAGGTAGAGCCTTGTTCCACAGGGGCAGGCTGCCGGCTGGATTTCCACCTTTCTGAAGATGCCGCACGGGGACAAGCTGCCACCTGTGCCAACTCAGGCAGCTTTCAGAGTGCCCATGGAGCTCTGCAAACTGAGACCCGGAACGTGGGCTGGTGGGGTTTGTTTCACCAGGCAGAAGCCTTTGTCAGCACCAGGTAGGCCGTTGGCCCTTCGCGGCCGGCTGCCCACTGGATTTCCGCGAATATCAAGATGCCGCCCAGGGACGAGCTGCCACCTGTGCCAACTCGGGCTGCTTTGAGAGTGCCCAGGAAGCTCTGCAAACTGAGACCAGGAACGTGCGGTTGTGGCTTTTGTTTCCCCGGGCAGAAGCATTTTCAGTATCAGGTAGGCCCTTGGCCTTTCGGGGTAGGCTGTTCGTTGGGTTTCCACGAATATCAAGATGCCGCCCAGGGACAAGCTGCCACATTTGCCAACTCGGGCTTCTTTGAGGTTGCCCATGGAGCTCTGGAAACTGAGACCAGGAACGTGGGGTGGTGGGTTTTGTTTTCCCGGTCAGAAGCCTTTGTCATTACCAGGTAGGCCCTCGGCCCTTTGGGGATGGCATCCTGCTGGATTACCACGAATATCAAGATGCCGCCCAGGAACAAGCTGCCACCTGTGCCAACTCGGGCTGCTTTGAGTGTGCCCAGGGAGCACTGCAAACTGAGACCAGGAACGGGGGGTGGTGGGTTTCGTTTCCCCGGGCAGAAGCCTTTGTTAGTACCAGGTAGGGCCTTGTTCCTCAGGGGCAGGCTGCTTCCTGGGTTTCCACGAATATCAAAATGCCGCCCAGGGACAAGCTGCCACCTGTGCCAACTCGGGCTGCTTTGAGAGTGCCCACGGCGCTCTGCAATCTGGGACCAGGAACGTGGGCTGCTATGTTTTGTTTTCCCGGGCAGATGAGTTTGCAGTACCAGGTAGGCCCTCGGCCCTTCGTTCTCGGCTGCCTGCTGGATTTCCACGAATATCAAGGTGCTGCCCAGGGACAAGCTGCCACCTCTGCCAACTCGCGCTGCTTTGAGAGTGCCCATGGAGCTCTGCAAATTGAGACCAGGAACGTGCAGTGGTAGCTTTTGTTTCCACGGGCAGAAGCCTTTGTCATTACCAGGCAGGCCCTTGTTCCTTAGGGGTAGGCTGCTCTCTGGATTTCCACGAATATCAAGATGCCGCCCAGGGACAAGCTGCTACCTGTGCCAACTCGTGCTGCTTTGAGAGTGCCCACGGAGCTCTGCAAACTGATATGAGGACCGTGGGCTGCTGAGTTTTGTTTCCCCGGGCAGAAGCCTTTGTCAGTACCAGGTAGGGCCTCGGCCCTTTGGGGCAGGCAGCCTGCTGGATTTCCACGAATATCAAGATGCCGCCCAGGGACAAGCTGCCACCTGTGCCAACTCGGGCTGCTCTGAGAGTGCCCACGGATCTCTACAAACAGAAACCAGGAACATGGGGAGTTGAGTTTTATTTTCCCGGGCAGAAGCCTTTGTCTGTACCAGATAGGCCCTCGGCCATTCGTTCTCGGCTGCCTCCTGGATTTCCACGAATATCAAGATGCCGCCCAGGGACAAGCTGCCACCTGTGCCAACTCCGGCTGCTTTGAGAGTGCCCATGCAGCTCTGCAACCTGAGACCAGGAACGAGGGGTGCTGAGTTTTGTTTCCCCGGGCAGAAGCCTTTGTCAGTACCAGGTAGGCCCTCGGCCCTTAGGGGCAGGCTGGCAACCAGTTTTCTACGAATATCAAGATGCTGCCCAGGGTCAAGCTTCCACCTGTGCCAACTCGGGCTGCTTTGAGTGAGCCCATGGAACTCTTAAATCTGAAACCAGGAACGTGGGGTAGTGGGTTTTTTTTTCCCAGACAGAAGGCTTTGTCATTACCAGGTAGGACCTCAGCCCTCCCGGACCGGCTGCTTCCTGGGTTTCTACGAATATCAAGATTCCGCCCAGGGACAAGCTGCCACCTGTGCCAACTCGGGCTGCTTTGAGAGTGCCCATGGAGCTCTGAAAACTGAGACCAGGAACGTGGGGTTGTGGGTTTTATTTTCCCGGGCAGAAGCCTTTGTCATTACCAGGTAGGCCCTCGGCCCTTTGGGGCCGGCTGCCAGCTGGCTTTCCACGAATCTGAAGATGCCGCCCAGGGACAAGCTGCCACCTGTGCCAACTCGGGCTGCTTTGAGAATGCCCAGGAAGCTCTGCAAACTGAGACCAGGAACGTGCGGTTGTGGCTTTTGATTCCCCGGGCAGAAGCATTTTCAGTACCAGGTAGGCCCTTGGCCCTTCGGGGTAGGCTGCTTGCTGGGTTTCCACGAATATCAAGATGCCGCCCAGGGACAAGCTGCCACCCGTGCCAACTCGGGCTGCTTTGAGACTGCCCATGGAGCACTGCAATCTGAGACCAGGAACGGGGGGTGGTGGGTTTCGTTTCCCAGGGAAGAAGCGTTTCTGAGTACCAGGTAGGGCCTTGTTCCTCAGGGGCAGGCTGCCTGCTGGATTTCATGAATCTGAAGATGCCGCCCAGGGACAAGCTGCCACCTGTGCCAACTCGGGCTGCTTTGAGAGTGCCCATGGGGCTCTGCAAACTGAGACCAGGATCGTGGGGTGGTCGGGTTGGTTTCACCAGGCAGAAGTATTTGCAGTACCAGGTAGGCCGATGGCCCTTCGCGGCCGGCTGCCTGCTGGATTTCCACGAATATCAAAATGCCGCCCAGGGACAAGCTGCCACCTCTGCCAACTTGGGCTGCTTTGAGAGTGCCCATGGAGCTCTGCAAACTGAGACCAGGAACGCGGGCTGGTGGCTTTTGTTTTCCCGGGCAGAAGCATTTGCCGTACCAGGTAGGCCCTCGGCCATTCAGGGCCGGCAGACTGCTGGATTTCCACGAATATCAAGATGCCGCCCAGGGACAAGCTGCCACCTGTGCCAACTCGGGCTGCTTTGAGAGTGCCCATGGAGCTCTGAAAACTGAGACCTACAACGTGGGGTTGCGGGTTTGGTTTTCCCGGGCAGAAGCCTTTGTCAGTACCAAGTAGGCCCTTGTTCCTCAGGGGCAGGCTGCGGGCTGGATTTCCACGATTATCAAGATGCTGCCTAGGGACAAGCTGCCACCTGTGCCAACTCGGGCTGCTCTGAGAGTGCCCATGGAGCTCTGGAAACTGAGACAAGGAACGTGGGGTAGTGGGATTTTTTTTCCCAGACAGAAGCATTTGTCAGTACGAGGTAGGCCCTCAGCCCTCCGGGACCGGCTGCTTCCTGGGTTTTCACGAATATCAAGATGCCGCCCAGGGACAAGCTGCCACCTGTGCCAACTCGGGCTGCTTTGAGAGTGCCCATGGAGCTCTGCAATCTGAGACCAGGAACGTGGGTTGACGAAATTTCGTTCCCTGGGCAGAAGCCTTTGTCAGTACCAGGTAGGCCCTCGGCCACTCTGGACCGGCTGTCCGCTGGAATTCCACGAATATTAAGTTGCCACCCAGGGACAAGCAGCCACCTGTGCCAACTCGGGCTGCTTTGAATGTGCCCATGGAGCTCTGCAATTTCACACCAGGAACATGGCTGGTGGGTTTTGTTTCACCAGGCAGAAGCCTCTGTCAGTACCAAGTAGGCCCTTGTTCCTCAGGGGCAGGATGCCGGCTGGATTTCCACGAATATCAAGGTGCCGCCCAGGGACAAGCTGCCACCTGTGCCAACTCAGGCTGCTTTGAGAGTGCCCATGGAGCTCTGCAGACTGAGACCAGGAACGTGGGCTGGTGGGGTTTGTTTCACCAGGCAGAAGCCTTTGTCAGTACCAGGTAGGCAGTTGGACTTCGCGGCTGTCTGCCCACTGGATTTCCACGAATATCAAGATGCCGCCAAGGGACAAGCTGCACCTCTGCCAACTCGGGCTGCTTTGAGAGTGCCCATGGAGCTCTGTAATCTGAGACCAGGAATGTGGGCTGGTGGGTTTTGTTTTCCCGGGCAGAAGCCTTTGTCATTACCAGGTAGGCCCTCGGCCCTTCGGGGCCGGGTGCCAGGTGGGTTTCCACGAATCTGAAGATGCTGCCCAGGGACAAGCTGCCACACGTGCCAACTCGGGCTGCTTTGAGAATGCCCAGGAAGCTCTGAAAACTGAGACCAGGAACGTGCGGTTGTGGCTTTTTTTTCCCCGGGCAGAAGCATTGCAGTACCAGGTAGGCCCTCGGCCCTTCTGGTCTGTCTGCCCACTGGATTTCCACGAATATCAAGCTACTGCCCAGGGACAAGCTGCAACCTGTGCCAACTCGGGCTGCTTTGAGAGTGCCCATGGAGCTCTGCAAACTGAGACCAGGAATGTGGGGTGGTGGGTTTTGTTTCCCAGGGAAGAAGCCTTTGTCAATACCAGGTAGGGCCTTGTTCCTCAGGGGCAGTCTGCCGGCTGGATTTCCACGAATCGGAAAATGCTTCCCAGGGACAAGCTGCCACCCGTGCAAACTCGGGCTGCTTTGAGAGTGCCCATGGAGCACTGCAAACTGAGACCAGGAACGTGGGTTGACGAAATTTGGTTCCCTGGGCAGAAGCCTTTGTCAGTACCAGGTAGGCCCTGGGCCACTGTGGGCCGGCTGTCCGCTGGAATTCCACGAATATCAAGTTGCCAACCAGGGACAAGCAGCCACCTCTCCCAACTCGGGCTGCTTTGAGACTGCCAATGGAGCTCTGCAATTTCAGACCAGAAATATGGGCTGGTGGGTTTTGTTTCACCAGGCAGAAGCCTCTGTCAGTACCAGGTAGGCCCTCGGCCCTTGGGGGCAGGCATCCCGCTGGATTTTCACGAATATCAAGGTACTGCCCAGGGACAAGCTGCCACCTGTGCTAACTCGGGCTGCTTTGAGAGTGCCCATGGAGCTCTGCAATCTGAGACCAGGAACGTGGGCTGGTAGGTTTTATTTTCCCGGGCAGAAGCATTTGTCAGTACCAGGTAGGCAGTTGGCCCTTCGCGGCCGTCTGCCCACTGGATTTCCACGAATATCAAGATGCCGCCCAGGGACAAGCTGCCACCTGTGCCAACTCGGGCTGCTTTGAGAGTGCCCATGGAGCTCTGGAAACTGAGACCAGGAACGTGGGCTGGTGGGTTTTTTTTTCCCGGCAGAAGCCTTTGTCATTACCCGGTAGGCTCTCGGCCCTTCGGGGCCGGCTGCCAGGTGGCTTTCCACGAATCTGAAGATGCCGCCCAGGGACAAGCTGCCACCTGTGCCAACTCGGGCTGCTTTGAGAATGCCCAGGAAGCTCTGCAAACTGAGACCAGGAACGTGCGTTTGTGGCTTTTTTTTCCCCGGGCAGAATCATTTGCAGTACCAGGTAGGCTCTTGGCCCTTCGGGATAGGCTGCTTACTGGGGTTTCCACGAATATCAAGATGCCGCCCAGGGACAAGCTGCATCACGTGCCAACTCGGGCTGCTTTGAGTGTGCCCATGGAGCTCTGAAAACTGAGACCAGGAACGTGGGGTGGGGGGTCTCGTTTCCCCCCGGGCACAAGCCTTTGTTAGTACCAGGTAGGGCCTTGTTCCTCAGCGGCCGGCTGCCAGCTGGATTTCCACGAATATCTAGGTGCTGCCCAGGGACAAGCTGCCGCCTGTGCCAACGCGGGCTGCTTTGAGAGTGCCCATGGAGCTCTGCAAACTGAGACCAGGAACGTGGGCTGGTAGGTTTTCTTTTCCCGGGCAGAAGCATTTGCAGTACCAGGGAGGCCCTCGGCCCTTCTGGTCTGTCTGCCTGCTGGATTTCCACGAATATCAAGGTACTGCCCAGGGGCAAGCTGCCACCTGTGCCAACTTGGGCTGCTTTGAGAGTGCCCATGGAGCTCTGAAAACTGAGACCAGGAACGCGGGCTGATGGCTTTTGTTTTCCCGGGCAGAAGCATTTGCCGTACCAGGTAGGCCCTCGGCCATTCGGGGCCGGCAGACTGCTGGATTTCCACGAATATCAAGATGCCGCCCTGGGACAAGCTGCCACCTGTGCCAACTCGGGCTGCTTTGAGAGTGCCCATGGAGCTCTGCAAACTGAGACCTACAACGTGGGGTTGCGGGTTTGGTTTTCCTGGGCAGAAGCCTTTGTCAGGACCAAGTAGGCCCTTGTTCCTCAGGGGCAGGCTGCGGGCTGGATTTCCACCATTATCAAGATGCTGCCTAGGGACAAGCTGCCACCTGTGCCAACTCGGGCTGCTCTGAGAGTGCCCATGGAGCTCTGGAAACTGAGACAAGGAACGTGGGGTAGTGGGATTTGTTTTCCCAGACAGAAGCATTTGTCAGTACGAGGTAGGCCCTCAGCCCTCCGGGACCGGCTGCTTCCTGGGTTTTGACGAATATCAAGATTCCTCCCAGGGACAAGCTGCCACCTGTGCCAACTCGGGCTGCTTTGAGAGTGCCCATGGAGCTCTGCAATCTGAGACCAGGAACGTGGGTTGACGAAATTTCGTTCCCTGGGCAGAAGCCTTTGTCAGTACCAGGTAGGCCCTCGGCCACTCTGGGCCGGCTGTCCGCTGGAATTCCACGAATATCAAGTTGCCACCCAGGGACAAGCAGCCACCTGTGCCAACTCGGGCTGCTTTGAGAGTGCCCAGGAAGCTCTGCAATTTCACACCAGGAACATGGCTGGTGGGTTTTGTTTCACCAGGCAGAAGCCTCTGTCAGTACCAAGTAGGCCCTTGTTCCTCAGGGTCAGGATGCCGGCTGGATTTCCACGAATATCAAGATGCCGCCCAGGGACAACCTGCCACCTGTGCCAACTCAGGCTGCTTTGAGAGTGCCCATGGAGCTCTGCAGACTGAGACCAGGAACGTGGGCTGGTGGGTTTTGTTTCACCAGGCAGAAGCCTTTGTCAGTACCAGGTAGGCAGTTGGACCTTCGCGGCTGTCTGCCCACCGGATTTCCACGAATATCAAGATGCCGCCAAGGGACAAGCTGCACCTCTGCCAACTCGGGCTGCTTTGAGAGTGCCCATGGAGCTCTGTAATCTGAGACCAGGAATGTGGGCTGGTGGGTTTTGTTTTCCCGGGCAGAAGCCTTTGTCATTACCAGGTAGGCCCTCGGCCCTTCGGGGCCGGGTGCCAGGTGGGTTTCCACGAATCTGAAGATGCTGCCCAGGGACAAGCTGCCACAAGTGCCAACTCGGGCTGCTTTGAGAATGCCCAGGAAGCTCTGAAAACTGAGACCAGGAACGTGCGGTTGTGGCTTTTTTTTCCCCGGGCAGAAGCATTTGCAGTACCAGGTAGGCCCTCGGCCCTTCTGGTCTGTCTGCCCACTGGATTTCCACGAATATCAAGATGTCGCCCAGGGACAAGCTGCCACCTGTGCCAACTCAGGCTGCTTTGAGAGTGCCCATGGAGCTCTGTAAACTGAGACCAGGAACGTGGGGTGGTGGGTTTTGTTTCCCTGGGCAGAAGCCTTTGTCAGTACCAGGTAGGGCCTTGTTCCTCAGGGGCAGGCTGCCTGCTGGATTTCCACGAATATCAAGATGCCGCCCAGGGACAACCTGCCACCTGTGCCAACTCGGGCTGCTTTGAGAGTGCCCATGGAGCTCTGTAAACTGAGACCAGGAACGTGGGGTGGTGGCTTTTGTTTCCCCGGGAACAAGCCTTTGACATTACCAGGTAGGCCCTCGGCCCATCGGGGCCGGCTGCCAGCTGGCATTCCACGAATCTGAAAATGCCGCCCAGGGACGAGCTGCCACCTGTGCCAACTCGGGCTGCTTTGAGAATGCCCAGGAAGCTCTGCAAACTGAGACCAGGAACGTGCGGTTGTGGCTTTTGTTTCCCCGGGCAGAAGCATTTTCAGTATCAGGTAGGCCCTTGGCCCTTCGGGGTAGGCTGCTTACTCGGTTTCCACGAATCTGAAGATGCCGCCCAGGGTCAAGCTGCCACCTTTGCCAACTCGGGCTGCTTTGCGAGTGCCCATGGAGCTCTGGAAACTGAGACCAGGAACGTGGGGTGGTGGGTTTTGTTTTCCCGGGCAGAAGCCTTTGTCATTACCATGTAGGCCCTCGGCCCTTTGGGGATGGCAGCCTGCTGGTTTTCCACGAATATCAAGATGCCGTCCAGGGACAAGCTGCCACCTGTGCCAACTCGGGCTGCTTTGAGAGTGCCCATGGAGCTCTGCAAACTGAGACCAGGATCGTTGGGTGGTGGGGTTGGTTTCTCCAGGCAGAAGCATTTGCAGTACCAGGTAGCCCCTCGGCCCTTCGCGGCCGGCTGCCTGCTGGATTTCCATGAATATCAAAATGCCGCCCAGGGACAAGCTGCCACCTGTGCCAACTCGGGCTGCTTTGAGAGTGCCCACGGAGCACTGCAATCTGAGACCAGGAACGTGGGCTGGTAGGTTTTGTTTTCCCGGGCAGATGCGTTTGCAGTACCAGGTAGGGCCTCGGCCCTTCGGGGCCGGCTGCCGGCTGTATTTCCCCGAATATCAAGATGCCGCCCAGGGACAAGCAGCCAAATGTGCCAACTCGGGCTGCTTTGAGAGTGCCCATGGAGCTCTGCAAACTGAGACCAGGAACGTGGGTTGACGAAATTTGGTTCCCTGGGCAGAAGCATTTGTCAGTACCAGGTAGGCCCTCGGCCACTCTGGGCCGGGTGCCGGCTGGAATTCCATGAATATCAAGATTCCGCCAAGGGACAAGCTGCCACCTGTGCCAACTCGGGCTGCTTTGAGAGTGCCCATGGAGCTCTGCAAACTGAGACCAGGAACGTGTGGTGGTGGTTTCGTTTCCCAGGGAAGAGGCATTTGTCAATAACAGGTAGGGCCTTGTACCTCAGGGTCAGGCTGCCGGCTGGATTTCCACGTTTCTGAAGATGGCGCCCAGGGACAAGCTGCCACCTGTGCCAACCTGGGCTGCTTTGAGAGTGCCCATGGAGCTCTGCAGACTGAGACCAGGAACGTGGGCTGGTGGGGTTTGTTTCACCAGGCAGAAGCCTTTGTCAGTACCAGGTAGGGCAGTTGGCCCTTCGCGGCCGTCTGCCCACTGGATTTCCACGAATATCAAGATGCCGCCCAGGGACAAGCTGCCACCTGTGCCAACTCGGGCTGCTTTGAGAGTGCCCATGGAACTCTGTAAACTGAGACCAGGAACGTGGGCTGGGGGGTTTTGTTTTCCCGGGCAGAAGCCTTTGTCATTACCAGGTAGGCCCTCGGCCATTCAGGGCCGGCAGACTGCTGGATTTCCACGAATATCAAGATGCCGCCCAGGGACAAGCTGCCACCTGTGCCAACTCGGGCTGCTTTGAGAGTGCCCATGGAGCTCTGAAAACTGAGACCTACAACGTGGGGTTGCGGGTTTGGTTTTCCCGGGCAGAAGCCTTTGTCAGTACCAAGTAGGCCCTTGTTCCTCAGGGGCAGGCTGCGGGCTGGATTTCCACGATTATCAAGATGCTGCCTAGGGACAAGCTGCCACCTGTGCCAACTCGGGCTGCTCTGAGAGTGCCCATGGAGCTCTGGAAACTGAGACAAGGAACGTGGGCTGGGGGGTTTTGTTTTCCCGGGCAGAAGCCTTTGTCATTACCAGGTAGGCCCTCGGCCCTTCGTGGCCTGCTACCAGGTGGCTTTCCATGAGTCTGAAGATGCCGCCCAATGAGAAGCTGCATCACGTGCCAACTCGGGCTGCTTTGAGAGTGCCCATGGAGCTCTGAAGACTGAGACCAGGAACGTGAGCTGGTGGGTTTCGTTTCCCCGCGTAGAAGAATTTGCAGTACCAGGTAGGGCCTTGTTCCTCAGGGGCCGGCTGAGGCCGGATTTCCACGAATCTGAAAATGCCGCCCAGGGACAAGCTGCCACCTCTGCCAACTTGGGCTGCTTTGAGAGTGCCCATGGAGCTCTGCAAACTGAGAGCAGGAACGTGGGGTGGTGGGTTTCGTTTCCATGGGAAGAAGCATTTGTCAATACCAGGTAGGGCCTTGTTCCTCGGGGGCAGGCTGCCGGCTGGATTTCCACGAATCTGAAAATGCCGCCCAGGGACAAGCTGCAACCTCTGCCAACTCGGGCTGCTTTGAGAGTGCCCATGGAGCTCTGCAAACTGAGAACAGGAACGTGGGCTGGTGGGTTTCGTTTCCCAGGGCAGAAGCATTTGATAGTACCAGGTAGAGCCTTGTTCCTCAGGGGCAGGCGGCCTGCTGGATTTCCACGAATCTGAGGATGCCACCCAGGGACAAGCTGCCACCTGAGCCAACTCGGGCTGCTTTGAGAGTGCCCATGGAGCTCTGAAAACTGAGACCAGGAACGTGGGGTGGTGGGTTTTGTATCTCCGGGAAGAAGCCTTTGTCTGTACCAGGTAGAGCCTTGTTCCACAGGGGAAGGCTGCCGGCTGGATTTCTACCTTTCTGAAGATGCCGCACGGGGACAAGCTGCCACCTGTGCCAACTCAGGCAGCTTTCAGAGTGCCCATGGAGCTCTGCAAACTGAGACCAGGAACGTGGGCTGGTGGGGTTTGTTTCACCAGGCAGAAGCCTTTGTCAGCACCAGGTAGGCCGTTGGCCCTTCGCGGCCGGCTGCCCACTGGATTTCCGCGAATATCAAGATGCCGCCCAGGGACGAGCTGCCACCTGTGCCAACTCGGGCTGCTTTGAGAGTGCCCAGGAAGCTCTGCAAACTGAGACCAGGAACGTGCGGTTGTGGCTTTTGTTTCCCCGGGCAGAAGCATTTTCAGTATCAGGTAGGCCCTTGGCCTTTCGGGGTAGGCTGTTCGTTGGGTTTCCACGAATATCAAGATGCCGCCCAGGGACAAGCTGCCACATTTGCCAACTCGGGCTTCTTTGAGGTTGCCCATGGAGCTCTGGAAACTGAGACCAGGAACGTGGGGTGGTGGGTTTTGTTTTCCCGGTCAGAAGCCTTTGTCATTACCAGGTAGGCCCTCGGCCCTTTGGGGATGGCATCCTGCTGGATTACCACGAATATCAAGATGCCGCCCAGGAACAAGCTGCCACCTGTGCCAACTCGGGCTGCTTTGAGTGTGCCCAGGGAGCACTGCAAACTGAGACCAGGAACGGGGGGTGGTGGGTTTCGTTTCCCCGGGCAGAAGCCTTTGTTAGTACCAGGTAGGGCCTTGTTCCTCAGGGGCAGGCTGCTTCCTGGGTTTCCACGAATATCAAAATGCCGCCCAGGGACAAGCTGCCACCTGTGCCAACTCGGGCTGCTTTGAGAGTGCCCACGGCGCTCTGCAATCTGGGACCAGGAACGTGGGCTGCTATGTTTTGTTTTCCCGGGCAGATGAGTTTGCAGTACCAGGTAGGCCCTCGGCCCTTCGTTCTCGGCTGCCTGCTGGATTTCCACGAATATCAAGGTGCTGCCCAGGGACAAGCTGCCACCTCTGCCAACTCGCGCTGCTTTGAGAGTGCCCATGGAGCTCTGCAAATTGAGACCAGGAACGTGCAGTGGTAGCTTTTGTTTCCACGGGCAGAAGCCTTTGTCATTACCAGGCAGGCCCTTGTTCCTTAGGGGTAGGCTGCTCTCTGGATTTCCACGAATATCAAGATGCCGCCCAGGGACAAGCTGCTACCTGTGCCAACTCGTGCTGCTTTGAGAGTGCCCACGGAGCTCTGCAAACTGATATGAGGACCGTGGGCTGCTGAGTTTTGTTTCCCCGGGCAGAAGCCTTTGTCAGTACCAGGTAGGGCCTCGGCCCTTTGGGGCAGGCAGCCTGCTGGATTTCCACGAATATCAAGATGCCGCCCAGGGACAAGCTGCCACCTGTGCCAACTCGGGCTGCTCTGAGAGTGCCCACGGATCTCTACAAACAGAAACCAGGAACATGGGGAGTTGAGTTTTATTTTCCCGGGCAGAAGCCTTTGTCTGTACCAGATAGGCCCTCGGCCATTCGTTCTCGGCTGCCTCCTGGATTTCCACGAATATCAAGATGCCGCCCAGGGACAAGCTGCCACCTGTGCCAACTCCGGCTGCTTTGAGAGTGCCCATGCAGCTCTGCAACCTGAGACCAGGAACGAGGGGTGCTGAGTTTTGTTTCCCCGGGCAGAAGCCTTTGTCAGTACCAGGTAGGCCCTCGGCCCTTAGGGGCAGGCTGGCAACCAGTTTTCTACGAATATCAAGATGCTGCCCAGGGTCAAGCTTCCACCTGTGCCAACTCGGGCTGCTTTGAGTGAGCCCATGGAACTCTTAAATCTGAAACCAGGAACGTGGGGTAGTGGGTTTTTTTTTCCCAGACAGAAGGCTTTGTCATTACCAGGTAGGCCCTCAGCCCTCCCGGACCGGCTGCTTCCTGGGTTTCTACGAATATCAAGATTCCGCCCAGGGACAAGCTGCCACCTGTGCCAACTCGGGCTGCTTTGAGAGTGCCCATGGAGCTCTGAAAACTGAGACCAGGAACGTGGGGTTGTGGGTTTTATTTTCCCGGGCAGAAGCCTTTGTCATTACCAGGTAGGCCCTCGGCCCTTTGGGGCCGGCTGCCAGCTGGCTTTCCACGAATCTGAAGATGCCGCCCAGGGACAAGCTGCCACCTGTGCCAACTCGGGCTGCTTTGAGAATGCCCAGGAAGCTCTGCAAACTGAGACCAGGAACGTGCGGTTGTGGCTTTTGATTCCCCGGGCAGAAGCATTTTCAGTACCAGGTAGGCCCTTGGCCCTTCGGGGTAGGCTGCTTGCTGGGTTTCCACGAATATCAAGATGCCGCCCAGGGACAAGCTGCCACCCGTGCACACTCGGGCTGCTTTGAGACTGCCCATGGAGCACTGCAATCTGAGACCAGGAACGGGGGGTGGTGGGTTTCGTTTCCCAGGGAAGAAGCGTTTCTGAGTACCAGGTAGGGCCTTGTTCCTCAGGGGCAGGCTGCCTGCTGGATTTCATGAATCTGAAGATGCCGCCCAGGGACAAGCTGCCACCTGTGCCAACTCGGGCTGCTTTGAGAGTGCCCATGGAGCTCTGCAAACTGAGACCAGGATCGTGGGGTGGTCGGGTTGGTTTCACCAGGCAGAAGTATTTGCAGTACCAGGTAGGCCGATGGCCCTTCGCGGCCGGCTGCCTGCTGGATTTCCACGAATATCAAAATGCCGCCCAGGGACAAGCTGCCACCTCTGCCAACTTGGGCTGCTTTGAGAGTGCCCATGGAGCTCTGCAAACTGAGACCAGGAACGCGGGCTGGTGGCTTTTGTTTTCCCGGGCAGAAGCATTTGCTGTACCAGGTAGGCCCTCGGCCATTCAGGGCCGGCAGACTGCTGGATTTCCACGAATATCAAGATGCGCCCCAGGGACAAGCTGCCACCTGTGCCAACTCGGGCTGCTTTGAGAGTGCCCATGGAGCTCTGAAAACTGAGACCTACAACGTGGGGTTGCGGGTTTGGTTTTCCCGGGCAGAAGCCTTTGTCAGTACCAAGTAGGCCCTTGTTCCTCAGGGGCAGGCTGCGGGCTGGATTTCCACGATTATCAAGATGCTGCCTAGGGACAAGCTGCCACCTGTGCCAACTCGGGCTGCTCTGAGAGTGCCCATGGAGCTCTGGAAACTGAGACAAGGAACGTGGGGTAGTGGGATTTTTTTTCCCAGACAGAAGCATTTGTCAGTACGAGGTAGGCCCTCAGCCCTCCGGGACCGGCTGCTTCCTGGGTTTTCACGAATATCAAGATGCCGCCCAGGGACAAGCTGCCACCTGTGCCAACTCGGGCTGCTTTGAGAGTGCCCATGGAGCTCTGCAATCTGAGACCAGGAACGTGGGTTGACGAAATTTCGTTCCCTGGGCAGAAGCCTTTGTCAGTACCAGGTAGGCCCTCGGCCACTCTGGACCGGCTGTCCGCTGGAATTCCACGAATATTAAGTTGCCACCCAGGGACAAGCAGCCACCTGTGCCAACTCGGGCTGCTTTGAATGTGCCCATGGAGCTCTGCAATTTCACACCAGGAACATGGCTGGTGGGTTTTGTTTCACCAGGCAGAAGCCTCGGTCATTACCAAGTAGGCCCTTGTTCCTCAGGGTCAGGATGCCGGCTGGATTTCCACGAATATCAAGATGCCGCCCAGGGACAAGCTGCCACCTGTGCCAACTCAGGCTGCTTTGAGAGTGCCCATGGAGCTCTGCAGACTGAGACCAGGAACGTGGGCTGGTGGGGTTTGTTTCACCAGGCAGAAGCCTTTGTCAGTACCAGGTAGGCAGTTGGACTTCGCGGCTGTCTGCCCACTGGATTTCCACGAATATCAAGATGCCGCCAAGGGACAAGCTGCACCTCTGCCAACTCGGGCTGCTTTGAGAGTGCCCATGGAGCTCTGTAATCTGAGACCAGGAATGTGGGCTGGTGGGTTTTGTTTTCCCGGGCAGAAGCCTTTGTCATTACCAGGTAGGCCCTCGGCCCTTCGGGGCCGGGTGCCAGGTGGGTTTCCACGAATCTGAAGATGCTGCCCAGGGACAAGCTGCCACACGTGCCAACTCGGGCTGCTTTGAGAATGCCCAGGAAGCTCTGAAAACTGAGACCAGGAACGTGCGGTTGTGGCTTTTTTTTCCCCGGGCAGAAGCATTTGCAGTACCAGGTAGGCCCTCGGCCCTTCTGGTCTGTCTGCCCACTGGATTTCCACGAATATCAAGATGCCGCCCAGGGACAAGCTGCCACCTGTGCCAACTCGGGCTGCTTTGAGAGTGCCCATGGAGCTCTGGAAACTGAGACCAGGAACGTGGGGGGGTGGCTTTTGTTTCCCCGGGAAGAAGCCTTTGACATTACCAGGTAGGCCCTCGGCCCTTCGGGGCCGGCTGCCAGCTGGCATTCCACGAATCTGAAAATGCCGCCCAGGGACGAGCTGCCACCTGTGCCAACTCGGGCTGCTTTGAGAATGCCCAGGAAGCTCTGCAAACTGAGACCAGGAACGTGCGGTTGTGGCTTTTGTTTCCCCGGGCAGAAGCATTTTCAGTATCAGGTAGGCCCTTGGCCCTTCGGGGTAGGCTGCTTACTCGGTTTCCACGAATCTGAAAATGCCGCCCAGGGACAAGCTGCCACCTTTGCCAACTCGGGCTGCTTTGAGGGTGCCCATGGAGCTCTGGAAACTGAGACCAGGAACGTGGGGTGGTGTGTTTTGTTTTCCCGGGCAGAAGCCTTTGTCATTACCATGTAGGCCCTCGGCCCTTTGGGGATGGCAGCCTGCTGGTTTTCCACGAATATCAAGATGCCGTCCAGGGACAAGCTGCCACCCGTGCCAACTCGGGCTGCTTTGAGAGTGCCCATGGAGCACTGCAAACTGAGACCAGGAACGGGGGGTGGTGGGTTTCGTTTCCCAGGGCAGAAGCCTTTGTTAGTACCAGGTAGGGCCTTGTTCCTCAGGGGCAGGCTGCCTGCTGGATTTCCACGAATCTGAGATGCCGCCCAGGGACAAGCTGCCACCTGTGCCAACTCGGGCTGCTTTGAGAGTGCCCATGGAGCTCTGTAAACTGAGACCAGGATCGTGGGGTGTTGGGGTTGGTTTCTCCACGCAGAAGCATTTGCAGTACCAGGTAGCCCCTCGGCCCTTCGCGGCCGGCTGCCTGCTGGATTTCCATGAATATCAAAATGCCGCCCAACGACAAGCTGCCACCTGTGCCAACTCGGGCTGCTTTGAGAGTGCCCATGGAGC